>NC_041039.1:7451005-7751005 GCF_900634625.1 Parambassis ranga | reverse complement strand
GCCGCAGTAGGACCACGTGTGGGCATGCGCCGTTGTTTTGTCCTGTGTCACTCTTTTCGGTTTTTGGTTTAAAAAGCAGTTCATTCCTTTGTAGTCCTGTTGAAAATAAACTTGGGGCAAAGCTGTCATAGTTCAACGGTTGTTTACATATGGCTTTTGTCCCTGTGAACCAGAAGTATCACGTTGCTAGCCAGATTCGCTAGCTGCTTTTGCGTTCAGACCTGAGCCAGATTGGAGCCAATCCAGCTAGATCCACCTCCGAGAGGTGGATTGAAATCAAGCTGGATACAGCAGGATTCGCGGTGTTCACACTCAGAAAAAAACTTTCCGGATATATGTTGATACGGCCCGAATCCCGCTCTAGCCGTATTGATATCCCCAGTGTGAACGGGGCCAAAGAGTCACAGTTCATCATAAAGACAGCGGTCTTGTCTTATAATACCAACATGGTCATCACCTCAGTACATTTTGCCAGGGATTGCCAAGCGTTTTGTTGGTTGTAATATACAACACTGCCACTAGATGCCACTATATCTTACAGAATGGTCCTTTAAGTATATATATTTCAATTGGAAAACCTCACCTTACTTGGCTTTATGGCTCATGTTTGATGTTTTGTTGCATGCATATTTGTTTGATGTGCAAAACAAAAATCCTTTAAATGCTGTCTTGAAAAATAGCTGCTGTGATTACAGGTAGATAAGTGGGTGATGCTGAGGCATTATGATGTTCAGAGCTGAGAGCCATTCCTAACTATTTCCCCACTTACAGTAAACATAACTTTTCCCATAAGGTTACACTCTCTGTACAACACAATTTCATCTCAAGGGCCCTTTACAGGTGAAACAGGCTTACATCTCAGAAAATGTTACAGGTAAAAAGTGCGCATTGACCTCTGCGTGATCAGAACCTTTACACTAGTCAGGCTGAAGCAGCGAAATCACAGGAGTTAGCACAGGAGGCGCTCATATAATGGGGTCAAACTGAATTCGCTCAATGCTGGCAAACTGCATGTGTGCTCAAGCAGGTGAAAAGAGGTAGAAGGGAAAATGTTTTGGAGTGAAGAAACAGTTACGCCCTGGAGTATTGAACTGAATGGCTGAGACATTGGCTTGTTCCTTCACATGTTACTTGAGAGGGATCTGTCCTCTGTGTCCAGGCTGTTCTACAGCTACACGTCCTGTACAGCGTAAAGGTCAAACGTGTCACCTGACCTGGCAACCCTGGAGATCATGTCGAACAGCTAGAGGTCAAAGTTGGACACCTGGTCCTACCACAGGGTTGAAACTGTTTCTTTTACTTCCTGGATGCACTGGCCAGACAACAAAACAGCTCTGCACAGGACTAGTGTTTATTTACAGCTGGTTCTATCCCACCATAGATTCACCTAAACTCGATATCCGGGAGGATTTCCACTTCAACAGAACTCTCATTGATTCAGTTTCCAGAGGAATTGTGGCCTGGATCAGTTTACCTTGTTACCTTGTCACACTATGTTCTGGTCTGATCTCCATGTCCATTTCCGCTCAGCTTCCCCTCCCAGTCGCCACCACGCTGCCCAACAGGGTTTCCTTTGTCCCCGTGGCCAGTCATCCATTCCTAATCTCCAGTCTTTTACCACGCTGGAGACGTGCTGCATGCTTTCAAAGAGCAGAGTGAGCTGTTGATGGATGCCCTCCATCTCCCTAATACGGCTTTGAAGAAACCTTGTGGCCCAGCAGTGACAAATTACTTTGTATATGAGGTTTCACTACTACGTCTGCTTGAATAGCCTGAGGAAAACTCAGGTGGTACATACAAGGATAAGAAAGTCAGTGGAGGCCAACCCAGTCCAAACATATATATGATATGTAAAGCTTCAAATAATGTCATATTTTTTTATTACAACAACAGATAGCACAAACATAAAAACATAGAAAACACACCAATGAATAAAACAACCATGCAGAGTATGCTTAAAATCATACTTCTTAAAGAGGCAGTTCACCCTAAAGTCAATTGGTCATTACTGATTATTGAATGTGTTAACAAATCTATATAAATAAATGGGAAAACCCAAATAATAATGTTTAATTTTTACAATGAACTGTCCCTTTAAGCTGGCTTTGTGCTTAAAAGTGCTTCAAGTTTACAAAAAAGTAACGTTACAGTAAAACTCATCATGCATGCTCCGACCAGGTTACATTTCCTTGAAGTCATTCCCATCAAAACAGTTCCTGCCTGAGAGCTAATTTAAATATGTGAAGACAACAAATTCATCAAAACACCTAAAATTCAAGCAATGTGGACTGAGAAAAAAAATGCACCTCCTAACAACACAGTGCTGCTTGTACAGCTGATCTGCCCCTCAGGTAAAACAGACATTCGCCAAAGTGAGTACAGTGTAATGATGTTTCAGGTAGAGATGCCATGCAAAGAGATACCATCAACAGAGAGAGCTCCTTCTATTGCATTAGCTAAAGGCACTGATATCTTGATGGAAATAACTTCATTTTGGCCACTAACAGGCCCAGTAAATACAATTGCTAGCTGTTAGCGCAGCTGTGTGAGCCTGGTAACTGATGGAAAGTGACTCAGACACAGTTATGAATGGCGCTGGCGGCTGCGCCTCTCCAATGCGTTATCGACTCCCCTGTGCGGTGGGGCATATTAATAAAGCACCTTACAGTTACACTGTCCAAACAGACCGTAAATAACTTCCCATTAAACCCACAGAGGCAGTAACATGCCCTCACCGCAGCGGAGGCCGCCAGGTTTTAACTGCCACAATTAGCACATTAAACACTTCAGTCCTGAACTGATGTGACACAATCAGCTGGCGTAATGATTAATTAATAGCTAGTGTAAAGTGTGGGCCAGCCCTAGAAATCCAAAACAAGAGACCAGGCTAATCAGGCTAATTGTCTGAAACCATCCTCATTAGCATAATATTACAACTGATGATCAGAAAATCAAAATTGTAACAGAGGACATCTGGAATTGGCTTTGATAGTACAAACACTGCATAGAAAAAAGGCCCACCCATTTTTTTAAAGCATATGCACACCAGTAATTAAGATGTTGTGATGGCTATTCTCTTTTTCTGATATCTGACACACACCGTCAGATGCTGAGTGTGATGCTGTGAATGGTGTTTGCGGGGATTTTGGCATCTGCCTCCTCGCCGCTGATCCTGAAGATCACATAGGTGTTAGAAGGGATGATGGTGGTGGCATTCAGAGATTTACCCAGCCATCCATGAGATCCACGCTTATACATTTTAACTGTTACCTGCAAGAGAAGAGCAAATATCACAGATAATGAAGGCTTTAGTCTAGAATGTGTTGTCCTAGCAAATTTTCCCAGCTTGGGATGAATAAAGAATTTCTATTCTAAAGTTTTTCTATTCTATTCTTTAAGTGGCTCATAATAAGATGCTTTTAATGACGATTTCCTGGGGTCATGACCTTGTCTGTGACCTCGCCTTGATGGCAAGCCTATAGCCTGTAGAGCTAAAAGTTCGTTTGTTTAAGGAGGGAGTGGGTTTATCAATGGCTACGATAAAATATATAATTGCCTTTTGATCTCTTTTAACCCCATAGCTTAATGGCTACACTTCTAATTATAGAGCCAAACTCCCTTCCTGGATATGAATACATTCACAGTATTTCAGATATTTCAGATATCAGCTAACGCTAGCTTGTACCATTGTGCCACAGGTCAATACATTGCCTTGTCTGCCTCCAGTCTAACATGCAAGAAAGAAGTAGTGCTTCTACAACAGCTTTCTTCTTCATATTGTCTATGACTCAGACTTGTAGTCGATTGTGTTGATGGACATCTTTATAGGATTAATCACTTATTAAATCCAGATTTTTCTTACTTATTTATCAGATTAATTCCTATCTGGGTATTCTTCTTTGTGGTGAGCTGTATTAAATGGTCAAAACAAATCATTTCCTTTGTTGAATTATAACACATTAATACTCCATTTAGTAACTGTAACATTTCTACTTAAGCTTGCTAAAATATTGAGCAGCTCTGTTAGAACAGTGATCCAAGCAGTAGTCTGAAACAGAATAAATATTAAATTAACCTTGTTCTCGCTTTGTGCTTTAATTCCCCCTCCACATCTAGAATGGAGTCATACCTCTCTTGATTTTATTTAGGTTGTAGGGCATAATACGCTTTAACACTACATCAAAACTGCCTGTTATGTTTCGAGCCTGACAATGGAAGCCTTAACTAGATTTAGACATGCAGGTAATTGAACCACATCCATTTCAAAAAGAATGCCTCGCTGCATCTCTTGTTTGGCTGCATTTACAGGGGATAACAGAATATTACGGTGCCTTTTCACAGTTCCATTTTCTTTCACTTTAGCATTAGGCAATTTTTCAATTATTATTTTTTTTTCACGTACTTTCATCCCCGGCTCTCCATAATGTCTGGGCCTTTTAGTTAATGGTAGCGACAGTCAGAGCCCAGTATATCGGCCCTTGTCCATTTTGCAGGTCATTGTGGAAGCCCAATAGGCCTTTTATTACGCCGACATCAAAAGGCAGATAAGCATTAGAGGTGGGGAAAATACCCTGCACTAGATATGTTCCCTCTTTCCTTTGTCTGCTATTGAAAGTGATCATTTTAATAGTGAAGAGGTTGGTGAGCTTTGGGGCTGATGGGAAGTGCGACACCCCTGACAGCCTACGAATATGAGCAAGCCAATAACACAACACGAGCACACAGCACACCCTCAACACCTGCACGCTCTTGCTGCTAACCTAATTATCTACAACAAAGGCCGCTGCGATTTCAGACACACGTCTTTCCACCATTTACTTACTTATTACTGTGCATTAAAACAGGGAGAAAGACAGGGGGGAAAAAACTAAACAATTGTGTCTTATATTGCAACCCTGGCCGAATGCCACATGGCTTCTATTACAATAGCATCAGACACTTCAGAGTGAGTGAGTGTCTATTAATTTGGGATGCATGAAAAATAGCTTCATGACAGCTGGTGGCAGAAAGGCATAAAAAACCAACACAAAGACACCAGAATGGGATTATTCTGACAAATCATGTTAGTTATCAGCAATTAAGTCATTTAATGGGACCAAAGACTTTGCATCTTATTGAAGCCTAATTCACAAACTAATGCAAAAGAAGCTGTAATGATATTTTACTGATAAAAGGATAAAACCAGGTTGTCTACTGAACCTGATGTCACTTTTTCATCTTCACAGGACCAGTGCAAGTAAAAACCAACAACATAGAACCAACCAGAATGCACTGCATCCTTAGCTCATTACTACTAAAGAGGCATTACACTAAACATTGGTGCATAACAAACTAGGGCTGCAACACGCAGAATAATTATTGTACGCTGTCATGCAGTTATGTTTAAAACACTGTTGCAATCTATGCTTGAATAACCAAAAGCAAAACATCCACAAAAATACAATCTGTAGGTTCAGAAGGCTGCAAAACATTATTCACTACCACATCCTAGTTTTCCTTTACATTACAGCTATAAGTAGCTAGCCCTGACTAGCCCTTTAAAATGTATCACCCTGTATTTCAATCAATCAGCAGATAAGCACCAGACCAGTCCTCAAAATGGAAAACTTTTTTTTTTTGATTGATTGATACAGGAAGGAAGAATGCCGCCGTCTTGGCCTGAACTCAAAGCAGGCAGCTCTGTGTGGTCCAGACAACCTGCCTGCCAGGTGTTGTTCAGCAGGTACAGGAACTGTCACTGCATGTTACCTTCTCAGTGTTACCCTCTTAACTACTTGAGGCAAGTGTTTGAGGGTAAAAACGATACTGTATCTAACATACAGTAATGCAACAAAGTGTAAGGGAGCCGCAGATCACACATGTCATCCAGTCAACCAGCTACAGCTGCACAAGGTTCAACAGATCAATAGAATATTTCACTTTTTTATACAGCACTTTTCACAGATAAAATCACGAGGTGCCTTAAAGTGCATTAAAAAAATCATTAATACTATAAGCACTAACAAGCCTGATTCTGTGTGTAAGTGTTATGTGTGCAACACCTCACAAGACCCTCGAGGCTAAGGCTGGGTGTCACACAAAGGGCTGAGTGCTCACCTAACGGTGCCTACCCTGATCTCCCTCTCACTTTCAGTGTCATGTGAATGACATCACTCCTCACATTTCATGAGACAAACTCCTTCTTATTTACCGTCTGCTAATAGTCATAAATCCTTCCTCTGGTTTACCGTTCACCTTCTGACCTGTTAAACTCAAGATGACAGCTCATTCTCCTCCAAAAAGAAACATCTCCCTGCAAATAGTTGATAGCGATCCACACTGGTTTTCTTATCTTCTACCTGTAGGGGTGTTTATGACACAGATTTAGCGACAGTGCTTTAAACTAGGAAATAAAACAATTACATGTATAATGGGCTTTTTGTGTATTGATCTAATTATTTTAGTCTGACAGGTCTGATGAGCATGAATAATGTGAGGAGCTGTATAATTGGGTAGGGACGTGTCACCACCTGCGTGTATTGCCATTGACAAAGTTCAGATTCTTCCCCCCGATAAAGTCAAAGAATCCCAGCGGGGTATCAGTCAGTGGGGGCTGTTACCTGGAGCCATGGGTGCAGTGTTTCAGGTGAACTCTGAGTGAGCGTAACGCCACACCGGCTTCAGACGACAGCCTCTTTGTTCCACGCCGTGTCTCACCAGACACAGAAGGGGAGGAACACTGAGTAACACACCTCTGGCGCAGCAAACATCTCTGTCGACGGGCCAAGTGTCAGTGGAATCAGACCAAAAAATGGTTTCGCAAATACAATTAGGTAGTAACAGTTTGTGGTTTGGCTCATTTGGATGAATATATTAGCAAGTGGCTACAAGGCATGTGAGTCAATGGATTAACAGTGATTTGATTCACCCATTCATGAACTTGATGATCTGTTGTTTTTTTTCTCTCAGCCACAGTTTGATTCTGTAACAAACAGCTGAAAGTGAAACAAAGTTTATTAAAAGTGAGAATATTTAAGTATAAGTATCCAATCTGAAGCTGTATTGTCTTTTATAGGGAAGCAGGAGCAGGATGACGCTTGCACTGATTAGATTAATACTGAAAGTGAAGCGTTTTGGTTCAATTGGACATTTGCAGGAACTGATGAGGTGAATTCATCATCATCATTTATACAGTAAATGATGCATCAGAGCAAAGACAGAGTCTCTGTCAGCAAACCTACCTGCTTACATGAGAAACGTATCAATGATTCATTATGATATTATATAATTCATTTCTATCATAAAATATTTTATGATATGGTTAAATTGTGGGAAAGGCATGGGTTGTCATGGCAGACCAAGAGTTCATAATCTACAGGTAATAAATTGAAAGGATTTGAGGTTATGAGCTTAATCAATCATGTGTCATTCATGACTCCAACATCCTATCTGACCACCATTAAGATGCCTAAACTTTGGATTGGTGACATTATTTTCTACGTCAATAACTGGGTTTATCTAAAGTCTTGAACACAAAAAACAAATGTCTGGTTAAGCTGCTGCTTCCAAACAACCTGCCTCAGCTAACAGGAAGCCATTAGACTCTCTCCAATAACCATTTACATCCAGTCACCCAGCTCTGACTTTATTTCCATCCACATAAGTGCATTTGCTGCGAGAGGTTAAAATATGAATCCCCTCCTTTTTCTCCTCAATGGGTCTGGTTGTCTGGCTGACTTGAGAGGGCACAATCTATGACTGATTTAATTTGTTCTTTACAAACATCTCTAACAGCATTACCCCCAGAGCATACACTGACTGCCCCCATCTGACTCCATTAACTCCCAAATCAGGTTTAAAGACCATATTGATGCCGTCCGTTATTAAGGGTGATTATCAAAACAACAGACAATGGGCCAAAGTGTCTGTTAACTAGTTTATCCCTAATTTCACATAACTGTAACAGATGGCAGAGCTGTCAATTATATACTGTATCTGCTGCACACAGCGGACACACACTGTCTGGATATGCAGCCTATTAGCCTTTACATTAAAAGAACGATAGTCTGCTCACAGGTGGCTGGGGGGGCAAAGCACTGAGCAGGAAAAATAAACAACGATATTAAATGTCAAAGACGCAAACAGAAGCTTGTTTTCTAGCTGCCAGCTGTATGACAAAAAAAGTCACATAAAATGTTGCCGTTCAGTCCACTTCACCACCTTTATTCTCCTCAATTAAGGAGAATGGCTTTTGAAACTGTAATTAAGTGCCTCTGCTCCGCTCAGCCTCTTCATTATTCATGAATCCCTATTGATCATATCTTACAGCCTATACCACGGGGATCACTGTAATATCCTGAATCCACAAAACAAGTAACTGAGCTTACAGAGATAAAATTAACATCTTGGCTGCTGACCAGACAAATGTTTCTGTTAGATTATAAAACCTGCATTTATCATCAAATTAGAACATATTTACCATACATACATTGGAAGAATCCTCAATATATTACTTATTAAGTTGTATTGTAATTATATAATTAGTGCTCACTATCTGCATTAAAGATAACTGCATTAAAGATAACCCTGGATGTTATTTTGTCTTCTTAACTTGTTTCACATAAAAAAGTCATCATTTAGAAAAAAAGTGAAAATTGTTTCCCAGAGCAGAGGTTTAAGCCACCTACAATAATATACAAAACTAAAAATACAGAATTTCATATATGAAGATGAATTAACTGATTAATGTATTACTGTGTTTTTAAAGTAAAACTAAACTGTGGTTTTTAAAATGATGCATTTGCATTCAGCTAATAAAAATTTCAGTTTTTATGAGTATCACAGATAGTATTGCCCCCAGCTCATTCCACATTCAGAGAAATTATTTTCTAATGAATATTTATGGCTTGGCGCTTTATTTTAAACATGTATTCAAATGTACTGAAACTCAAACTCCACCTGTGTTAAGTAGGAATGTGTAAAACATGAACTCTAGCGGTTGATGTTTAACTAAATTAACAAAAGAGCGCTTGAAGAGCCCTCTGCTGCATGCTGGGTGACGAATTTGGAGGAAACACATTGAGTCATCTTCAAACTGACAGATGCAGAATCTCTCTACGGGACTCTTCACTGCGGCTCGAGCGTGAAAAAAAATAGATTTTTACCAAGTTTAATCACACGCTATTACAAGGCAGCTTTTATTATTGCCTTCCACTGTGTAAGTGCTGGTGTCTTAACTAGTTCATTACAGACACTTGTGATTCTGCAGCCCCCTTACATGTGTAATTGCATGGTTAGTTTTCCTCTGTAGCTTCCTACACACACTCTGGTGCAAATTATTTCCAATTTCAGTTTCCTTTCAAGAGCGAGCCAGCAATTACAGAAATCTCAACATCCTGGTATCCTAGTAGTTTCCACACAATTTTCTTCTTTTGCTGTGCAACTAATAGATGTGCTTTCCAGGATAGGTATGAAAAAACTTTTCTTTAAAACTTTAGATAACCTCTATTCACTAGGTTTAGTCAGGTTCTGCAAACTGCATGCTTATGAAAGCTACTCTACAGAACAGGCCATATTTGCTAATGATTCTTCTAATTGCTGAACAACTACCTTCAATGAGCATTGCATCTATTTACTTCAAATGGCTTAGTGCTGTTTTTCTTTACACAAAAAAGACCAAAAAGCCACATTGGCTGACAATATTATCTATTTAGGCAGCAGTATTTGCAGGCTTTGTAAATGGCCTGCTCCTGGCCTTTTGTGTGCCTTCCATTCATTATCACCACAAAGCAGTTGATGTCTCCCCTCTCTGCCTTTTTTTTGTGCTAAGCACCAGGCTGTCCATTACAGGCCTGTGTGACGCGTGCAGCCTTGGTAATGGCCAAACAGTGAGGAATGTAAGGGTGGAGTTAAATTAACAAGCTACATTTGTGTGGAATCTGTAGCCTGTCGGGGAAACAAGACGTATCTCCGGCAACCGAGATCTGATTATTTCTACCATTCTCTGTTAGCCGAGATGTTGTCTGTGAATTTGCAGCTTTTTCGCCTGCTGGCTTTGCTTCTATTAATCAGCTGACAGGGCTGTGTGGTCCGGTTACGGTTGAGGGAGCTTAATTGTTGCTTCTCAGCTATGCAATTAGCAGACGTTCCCTTTGTGGTGACTGGAAGTTAAAGTTTTTTTTTGTTTTTTTTTTCAAAATTTGGAAGCTTGTTCTGGATAAAGTGCGTTATACATGAAACAGTTAAATATGAGAAATATGAAATTAGGGAACCACATGAAGATTAACAACATAAGTAACCTGCACTTTAAATTATGACATGAATAGATCTCAGCTCTCTCTCCTTAACACACACACACACACACACTGTAATTACTCCTCAATCCATTCAAATTGAATGAAGCCAGGGCCTTGGTCTAAGAATATAGACCATAATTAATAAATTACACCCACTCTACTCGATCATTCTCCACTTTGAGGCATGTAGACATCCCATTCTGAGTAATTGTCCGAGCTCACAGAAAACACACCTAGTGTCACCACGGTGGCTTTGTGAGCACAATCTGGTGCCGTTTCTTGCGACAGAACAGATGCCCGACTGAAACTGTAGGTCACACTGCAGATCTTCTACACTATGTGTTTACAAGTAACAAATCAAAAGCATGCATTATTTCTAGGCTCTGAAAATATGCCTCAGGGAGCTATCCGGTTTCTATGCCACCCCCAAGGTTTCCCCTCACAGCTGCTACACATGAGCAAAGAGCTTTTTTTCCAGAGATAGTGGATAGTCATTCATTACAAAGGAGCAAAATCTTAAAATGCTTATCAATCTATTTAAATGTATTGATATACCTAGCTAGAATGTATTAGTTGACGTACTCAGATACACACTATGAAGCTTGTGGAGGAGGGTCACCTCACAGGGCTGTCATTTACAAATATTTCTTTGAAAATAATATATTTTGTTGTCGGTGTGTGTGTCCCCTTGGGCAAGAAAAGGGCCCGCTGGAGACTGTCTAATGACTGTTGGGTCATGTATCAAATACACAGCAGCTGGAGGCAAGAGTGGTGAGTACATACAGTCTGGGTGTTGGTGATGGTGGTGGTGGTGGTGGTGGTGGTGATCTGAGCCTGGGCAGGCTTGTGCAGAAAGTGTTTGGGTGTTAATAATGTGTGTGGATGTGTAATGATTGCTAAGTCACTGCTCACTGCACTTTAAGAGGTAATGTTTACTTAACAAATTAAGTACCGTCGCTAGAGAAAACTAATTAAGTCTCTTGACTATATACTTATCCTGATGTTTATTTTCTTAGCTTTTAAATCCTTAATTGTCTTCAAATAACTGTAAAACTGGTGCCATGTTCTGTGGTCTTTATCACAAATCAAACCTGTGATTTTCCAGTTACCAGAACAGGAAAAATAAATGAGAGTGTTATAAAGTACTACTGCCACCTGCTGGCTCATGTTGGGCTTCACATTATTATTTGAAGCTACTGAATCAGATACAAGCAATAATCTTTGTGGGCATTTTAGAACCAGCACAAGTGGACTGACCTGAGGAGCGTGTCCCAGCAGGGCCCACAGCGAATCAGTGGATAGGGTCTTGACTCTGGAAAATTCGAGTGTGTCTGTCTCCTGGCGGTTGAGAGCGATGTACTGGCAGCACTGGTAGTCTCCTTTCAGCTGCTCGCCACTGTGCAGCCGCACCAGATCCCAAGTTCCCACCCTCCTCAGAACCTCCCGCACTGACTCCATCTGCCTGTACGACAGATGACCTGCAGGACAGAAAAAAATAAGCTCAACTGGTGGTATTCCTGCCAGAAGCCAGCTTAATTTAATCCTGTTTCAGTACACTGTCAAAAATGACTTTGTTCAGTGGATTTGGAAAACCAATGATCAATCAATTATTTGTTTTGAAAAGGCACTCACCAGAGATCCAGGAGGGCATCAGGGCATCTGATATCCAGGCCATGTATCCTTCCTTCAAAGATCTAAGGAAGTCATCTATCTGGCAATGGGAGACCAGCTCCCTCCTCTTCCTCAGCTCCTCATCCAGCTCACAGTCTGGAGAGAGGAAGATGACCCTGGGGAAGAAGAGACTTTGACATACAGACACTCCGCTCCTCTTCAAATGGCTGCATAACTTGGCCGTCTTGGTCTAGAAGAGACAGTTAAATCATTAGAGAGGTAATAATTATTGCTTTTATTCATTTTTTTCCATCATGTCTCATCCTTTAAGTTGTATGATGATCAAAATATGCATTTTTAAATTTAAATGATATAATCTCAAATTGGCATAATCTGTCAAGATGTGTCTGTTTTGTGCAGATTAACAGACAAAAAAAATAAAGCAGTACTATTTCAATACTTCAGCGCATGTTTGCCACCAGTCCAAACTGAGCATCAATAGAAATGGAAATGAATGACTCCAACAGATCCCAGCACATAAGGTGACACATAAAGTGACAGCTGTGTTTAGGCACCTGCCTGCTTTCACCTCCCCCTACCCCTTCACTCCCCCTCCGGGCCCCCTCAACCCGTGAACATAATTATGGCCTTTCAGCTGAAGAGTGCCCACTTGGAAAGTTTAGGAAGCCCGGCTGTAGTGTTTGAAATTTCCATATAAATTGTTACAGTGACTCAGAATCTCTTAACCCAGCTACCAGTTCGGATGAAAACAGCATGCCGGACAATTGGTTAGACCTTGGATTTAAGTGTGGCAGACAGTTTGACATTTAGGGTGCTCACGGTGCTGCTGCAATGCTTCAGCTAAACCTGTTTTGGGGGGGGGGGTTTGTTACCGTGATAGCTTTGAGGGGATCTTCAATCTGCTCAATGCAGGTATTGGTAAAGTTTTGGTCCTCTTCTTTCACTTGTACATGCCAGTTTTGGTTGTGGGCAGATACATTGCCTCTCCATTGTTTCACATCCAAACAGAAGATCCCCTGACCTGAGAGAAAGAAAACTTAACTTTTATCTTTTCCTAAAGCAAAATACAAGATCAGAAAAATGTTAATATATAATGTCAATATAAACACCAACCTGTGAGGATAACAATGTTGATGTCATTTTTGGTTGTCTGAAACTGGTCTGGGATGCGGAGATTGCAGTGAATATCTTCCTTTCGCAGCCCACTGAGTTTCCTGCAGAGGAAATAAGTACAGAGGAAATGAGTACGCAGCAACAGAAGACAGCTTTTATACAAGTGTACTGCACATTATAACACTACACTATAGAAGAAGATGCTAGACTGTTGTTGCTACTGCTGAACAACGTCACGTCATCGCCCCAAAAACTCTTTCGAATTCTACTGCTTTGCTCCATTTTGGTCTCCACCACCATAGTAAAATATGATATACCCCATAATATATATTATACACCCTGCAAGCCACATAACCCACTTTTGTTGTGAAATTATCGCGTGGTGCAGCTTGATACTTACGAGACATGCTTTAAAAAGTCAGGCAGCGCAGATATCTGCGTTGTGCTCTTGACATGGGCACTTTGTGAAGCTTTGGGGCTGAGATGAAGCTGAGTAAACAGGGTTCCAAGCTGGAGCATTATAGTCCTTATCTGGAAAAAAGCATCACATTCAGTTCACAAGAAGTGACATAAACTGTAAATATGCTGCTATAGGCATATAGTACAAAACCTTAATTTGAACATGATGCTAAATAAACATGTTGTTGCTGCAGCACAAGTATAGTGTATATTTTACTAATATACTGATAGCACTGCCTCCATAGCTCCAACGTTTTGGTTCAACTTTACAAGCATGCTAGCTGCTGCATTCAGGTTTAACAGCTTTGTTGACGTCTGAACCTGGACTTGAAGACCAGCAGGAGAACAAAGGAGGACACACAAAACATAGGCTACATACTGTTGAGGTCTCCCGCTGTTTGAGAAGCAGTTGAAGAGGCGGAAAAAGGAGGAAAATTCAGCTCGACATTTTTCCTTCGTGTCTTTTTCTAAATGCTGAGCAATGTAACTCTATCCTGGAAAGCTGTTTCACAATTTCACCTCCTCCTCCTCCTCCTCCTCCTCCTTCCCTCTCCCGCAGCACTTCCAGTGTTCCTAGAAGAAGTAAACAACAGACCACGTGCACCACCTGCAGCATCATATTACGCTTGCGGAGACGTGACGTCCGCATACGTCACTCAGAGTTGAACGATGCGTTCAGGGAAACATTTCTGTTATTTACATGTGACATCCAGTAGAAGCTGCCAGAAGGTCAGAGCTGGAATAAATACACGGATATCGAAACCAGTGCGGAAAAATAGAATCAGTCCAAGTACACGTAATATAATTGTACAAGTGGTGAATGTAAACAAGCAGCTAGTAAATGTAGCATCAAGGCCCATTTAGATGTTGTTCTAGAGCCTGATCTTTTTTTTTCATTTCACAGAAATATACAGTAATTTAGGGGAAATATAAACCTCTTAAACTTAAAAATAAAGTAAACTGCTACTGTCTACTCTGTCTCTAAACTGCTGTCCAAAAGTTTATTTATAAGGTTTAAAATTACCTTCATACTGTAATAGAGGAGAAGCTGTGTTTTAAGGAGAAAAACAAAAATATTTAAAAAATATTTTTTTTGAGAATCATTATTTTTGTTATCTTTTCTGATTTTTTTTACACTTCACTGCAAATCACAAATGAAAAAGTTTATATATATATATATATATATATATATATATATATATATATATAGGCCTTTTCAGTCAATAAGTATTTGGTGGCATATCCAACACGTTTCTCACATCCTGCATGAGCCCACAGAAAGGATATTACAAAAGTGATGAAGAATATTTAATTCAAAAGTAAATACACAGTGAATATCTCAATGTGGTGATAAACAATATCCGGATGGTACAAAATACCATGAAAGAGCTTAATATCAAGAGCAGATAGCCAAATCAGCTCATATGGGCTCAATGGAAGCCAATAAACAGAGGCACTCCGCCTCTGCTGACCTTCACTTCTGGTTTAGATCGGGGCGATAAAGCAGGCGCAACCTCAATAAAACCCATACAATGGAGTAAAATAAATAGATATTAAATTAAAGCAGGGGCAATACTGGCTGAACTGCTGCAAGAATTCGAGAACAAAAGCCTCTTTGTGCTGTTTAATATTGTCTACAATCACCACCTTGCGATACATTTCTAATCATTTCCATCTCTTGCCTTGATGTATCAACACGTATAATCATCTTGTATTGGAACTTGCAAATGACTTGTGTGTATGAACAGCCATGTTTATATATTAAATGTCCTCTCTGCTCCTAGTTTGGCCTTTTATGGTCAGTATTAATATCCAAATAATACTCTGTCTCATCTCTGACTATCCAAAGAAGAGGTTTAAGGTGTCATATATTATACATTATAGAGAATGTAGCTCTCTTGCAAACCCCTCACATTGGTAGACTAATGTTATATTATTTTTAGGCAAGTATTTTGCAGAGAAAACATAATTTTTTTTAGATGCTGCACATACTGCAGCCTTTTGCCATGGACTACAATGAGGACCCTCTTAAGTCCATTGCATCCTTCAAGTGGTTCCTGGGGCCTTGTGTCTATCATTGTCTGTGTTAATGTCATTTCCATCTAATGCAACTGAAGAGCTTTGCTGTATGTGTATAAGAGGAGTTTCTGAGGGTTTTCAGGTCCTCTCTAAGGTGTAATTAGGCATTAAAGTTCATACTTGGGGGCTAAGCTACCATTGTACAGAGGGCTTAGTGGAAAGACACAACAAAATCCTTAGAGTGATACCAGGGTGTAAGTACATGTATTTGTTAGAAGCATGCTGTCACGTATAAGAAGACGGCGGTTTCTTGTGCTAAGATCATTTTTCACACTGATGATATTTCCATTTTCAATCTTTCATATCAAATATCCCATTTGCAGAAGTAATGACCACACCACAGCGCTGATGCTCTGCTCACTAATTTTTGCTCATTTCCTCTGAATTATTAATATGAGCGATTCTCCATATGCTCTCTGAGGATTCGTGTCTATCCGTTTCAAGGAGAATTAGCATTTTACAGTGAAGAGTATAAAGAGCTTAACTGCCCCCATCAAACGGGGTGGTTTAAGTCCTGCTTAATCGAGATGTTTTATGGAGGTTGCAGCTGCGTGACCTAAAGTAAATGGTCTGAATATATATCTCAATCACCTGTATAATTAGCACAATTCCACCTGCAAAATGTCTGCATTATTTATTTTTGTTTTTTTGTTTTTTGCTGTATGTAAAATAAAACTGAGGACTTACAACTCCCCTAATACAATAAACCCAGCTAAACCTGGGCTCAGAAATGAAGGTCTGTGAAACAGTTTTGGGCTCAACCCCGGAGCATCGTCTTTGTCATTGTCCTGCCTCTCTAATTAGTAATGCCATATGAAGAGGTAATTTGTATGCTAAAGTTTAATTGTTCAATTATCACTGCATGTGAGAGGAGGCCTTGATGCCATTTAATCATGTTTGAAAATAGTGTTGAACCTCCCTCCCAGTACCACATATTGTAATAGTTGGCAATTACAGCGAGAGCCCTCTACCTAAGTTGATTGATGCAGGCTGGCCCTGCTGAAAAGCCTTTGCTACCTGCTCGGTGCAGTCATTGGCACTGAAGAGTGGCTCCATTCAGCCTGCAGAGCTGAACCAGCCACGCTCTCACCATGGAAAAAAAAGGACCTCAACTAGCTGCTGATAGACAGCGCAAATACCAACTATATACACCAAGTACTGTTGAGGACAACATGTTAAAACAACATTATCACAGAATAAACAAGAGAGCTTTCACTGTCATCACAAAAGCACTGAAAAGAAACTGCTGATACACGTATATGTGTTCTCTGAACTCAAGAACCACATGTTTAAAATATGAATATTATAACCAAATGTAAAATAAAAAGCTGTTGTGTCTGCCCTTGTTCTATAAGAGCTCATTACAAATTGGACACACATGGTAATTTACAACATTAATGAGAATATTGAAAAGCTGCTAGTTGAGAGTAAAGGGCCCCCCTTTGTCTGTGGCATTCCCATCTGGGCTAAAAAGCATGAAATGCCCCATGATCATTGGTTAACATGACAGGTCATCGACGCTTTTATTGTGTGTCTGCATTAAAACACACAGAGGAGGATATTTATTTTTTATTTACTCACCTCCCTACAGAACCTGTATCATCATTCAAATGCAAATAAGTTTCTGATTGAATTTCTAAAATATGTGATACAAGAGAATAATGTTGCTTTTTTGTTATATGTGGAAAATTCACCTGCAGTCTAAGCAGCTATTCTAAATTAGCATGGCGTTTACATGTAGGTGATAAAATCCTCCGAACATTCTCCTTCACTTGAACATCATGTGGCAGCCTCTTTGATGAGTGATTTGTTAAACCACAGGTATAACAACAGGAATTTTCAGCTCTCTCCAAACAGCCAAAATGACCCTTTCATGTTCTTCCAACTTGGCACTCACACACTGAAACAGGGCTGCATTTGTGGTTGTCACCAAACAATGACATTTTTTCTTTTCTTTTGCTCCCCTAAATTCCCCATATCATCTCTGCACAGATGAGCAATTTGTCTGTCATGAGGTCTAGGGCATCGGCCCACTCTGGGCCTATTTTACTGACAACACTGTTATTAGAGGTAAACCGAGCCAGCGGCAAATGAATCTGCCTACTGTTCACGAGGCCAGGGCTCTTTTCAGCGATTAATTCGATAAATATATT
The DNA here is from genome assembly GCF_900634625.1 of Parambassis ranga. NCBI lineage: Eukaryota > Metazoa > Chordata > Actinopteri > Ambassidae > Parambassis > Parambassis ranga. The sequence goes on along the minus strand of NC_041039.1, from coordinate 7,733,295 downwards.
AATTATGAATCTGGATGACAGTACAATCAGATTGTCAGGCTTCCAGACTTGGCCTTTGTGATAATTTGGCTTTGAGAATCAGGGCTCATCGGGTTTCAGGAGCTATCATCCTCGGGGCTCAGCCTCTTATCAGCGCCTGACCCATTCACTCGGTAATTTCCTGTGTGTTGTAATTAAATGGAGGCTTTCTGATTGCAAGTGACTCTCTTTAAGAGGTGCTTCTTGAGTTTCAGGTGAAAGGGATGTTGAGAGGACTGGTTGTCTCCCTCGCCCTCTGCAGGCCTCAGCAGTGAGTGCACTAAAAAAAAAAAAATTTAGTGTTACACCTCTAATAGATTATAAAAATTCTTTGTCAGCGTGAGTTGAACACTTGCAGCTTCCTGTCTGCAGATCACACCGTTAGCATTGTTAGTAGAAAGTGGAACTTTATTTGTGTGTGCATGTAAAACTACTGAATGATGCTCTGTTTATTGGTGTGCCCCAGCACTTTGTTTCTACCCTGCTTGGAAGTATAGGAAATCCTCTGCTGGCTGCTGACAACAGATCATGGAGATCTATTGTCAGCGCTGACTCTACCTGTCTATCTCTGCATGGATACTGTTACAGAGCTGGTTGATGGACATCCTGAGTTGGGCATGGGGCCCAGGAACAGCAGCTGTCCGTCAGTACAGTTTGGCAAATGGTTGCAAAAGAGTGAAGAAAAATATAGACTTTTATAGGGTTTTGAAAAAACATGCAAGCTGCATTATTAGGGAAACTTTTAAGATTAAGATTTAGATTTGTCCCGCAATGGGGAAATAGAATTATGATTTCTATTTTCATTCACTCTTAGGCAAACACCTTATCCCCAAGAGTGAAAAGTTGCCTCGGAAGCCACAAAAGGTTTCCCTGCTTCCCTCCTTCACCGTTCCTCTCTTCTGTTACCAAGGCCTATAATTAAAATCCCGTTTTTTCAAATGGCCTGCAAGCGCCATTAATTTGGAGAATGGAGCCATTATGGATGCTGTGGCTCCCTGGTGGTAGCACTGAGAGGGCAGAGAGGTAGGGCAGTGGCTTTTCAACATTAATGGCCCCTGTGTGTGCTGGCTATTAATCTCAACAAGGAGTGAAGTGGCTTTATCGCAGCTGCAGGAGCAGGACGACGCTCCCAAAACTCTGCAGAGATTAAATGGAGTTTGGTCTTGGGTCCTTTTCTATGACCTCTCACATTAAAACAGGCCAAAACAGTGAGTTTGCATTTACCTAATTTGTCCATAAAGTCATATACTCCTCCTTCAAATCACTTCTTATCACCAAAATTCTACAGAAACTGTTAATTGCACCTGTAGTGATAATTCTTCAGCTTGTGAAATACTCTTGGCTGAAAGCCCAGTCTGCAGGTCACCTCAATAATTCATTTTACTATGACAAGCAATTTTACACATGTCAGTCAATGAGACAGCCACTATATATAGCAGAAAAACCATCAGAAGCAGTACTGACATTGCTGTGCCACAAGGAGGAACCAGTGAATAGATTTTGCTGTAAACGCACTTGTTTGTAATGCTGCCGTGCTTCAGTAGATGGCAGGAGAGCATGATTTACTGATTCTGCCATATTGACAGTAAACCTAACCTAACCTCTTTTATGAGCCAGACACCTGAACAAACACAAGTTTTCAGTCTGCAACAGTAAACCACGAAGAACATACAAGAAAGATGTTTGTGTAACATAGCATTTATTTAGAGGTGGCTGATGCTTATAGGATCTGTTCAGGTTTCCCTCATCACTGTGTGAGAGAGCTGCATGCTGGAGAGGAGACACCGGAGGTTAATTGCAAGCTAGATGGGGTGCCTCCTTGCAAACAGAGAGACAACAAATTACATCCTCACATTCATGTAATCACGCTGATATGAAATTAATTTTTTGGAGACTGAAATCTGTCGTTGTTATCCCCCCTTGTTGCATTTCACTCATGCTGGCCACGTTAAACTGGAAATAAAGGAATAATTGTGCATTAGCGTTTCTAATTAAGGTTTCTCTCAAAGGTTGAATGAAATGCTGATGAATTTTGGAGGGATTTATTAAATTACTGTGAAATCAAATTAGAATGGGAAATTAATCCTTGCAGTGAATTAGATCAGTGAATGAGAAAATTGACTTTTCAAGACAAAGCTGTGTGTGTGTGTGTGTGGGGGGGGGGGGTGGCAGTGTAAAACACAGACAGGGGGCAGGTTGTTGAGCTCAGGTGATTATCAAGGATTAATGGCGACAGCTCTTGTTAAACTGAAAATGTCCACATGGGTCTTTTTTACATAGCGGAGGGTGCAGAGCATCCTGAAATAATCCAGAAGAGCAAGACAATCTATTCTTCTTTTTTTATCTTAGAGAAGCAAGAGGAGTGCCCTCAGTTCCTCGGTGCACCTGGCTTCTATTCCTTGATTTATCTTCTCACACATAATGTACATGCAGTGTGTTTTAAATGATCTTTTCCTAAACTCTTAGCCTGTGTTTATAGGTATCGGGATTACTAGCAACTAAAGACTTCATTCAAAAGGTTGAAGTGAGGCAGTGGGGCGTTACAGTTCTCCTCCAAGCAGCTTCATCAATAAGGATTGATGACAAATGACCTGGATTATTTAAATCTTCATCAACATACCGGCTACAGACAGCTTTGTGGTGTCTTCAGCCTTTTTGTAAAGCTAAGTTAATCATCTTTCCTTTCCAAGTTTAAATCACAAAATCAAAACACACAATCAGGGGTGCTGGAAGATAGTCTGAGTATAGGGGTTGCTGAGGGAAAATCAATATAGTGACATGCTGTATTAAATGCTGTGCAACATTCATGATTGTTAAATCAAATCAAATCAAATTCGTCACATACACAGTTGTACATAACACCAACATGTTACCATTCAGGCTTTTATTACAGTCATCCCAGAATGTTTTTTTATTTACCACAGCACTGCACTAAGAGTTAAAACTAAATATAAAACTGATATAAGGACTTTTTAGAAATAGGTGAAATCTTTGGAGCAGTTCAGTTTTCATTTCTGACTTCCTCACTGACACACAGCCGCGGCTGATTAGACTGATTTGTCTGATCCATTCGGTTTGATGCATCTGACTGACATACTAATTTAACTGCTGTCAGGAGTAGGGATTTAACCCTCAGTAAAGCAAAAACTCTTTTCTGCTTCTATATGTTTACCTTAAAGCTTATTTTTTCTAAAAAAAAAAGAAAAAAAGAAAAAAAAAGCTTCATAGAACCGAGACCTTCTGGAGAATTACAAATACAAAGATCAATACTTTGCAAATTGTGTTTGCTTTTGCTCTTTGATGTATCTCAGGCTTGAAGGAAGGGCTGACAGTGTGAACTCATCTGTGAAATAAAGAGATGAAAGACAGATTTATAGGGACTTCTTTGACTATTGCTATTGACAAACCTCTTCTATTTTGTAACATGGCAAAAACTCCATTGGTTGTCAAACTCCCTCAAAAAATACAGCCCATCTAAACTCTTTCCTGTAAGGTTGAACAGTTTCACTCAAATATGTTGTAAATCTAATGCATCCTGGCCAGTGAGTACTTTAAGAAACTGTCGAGCTATCGATACTATTTGCAGCCAGTGTTTCATGGTACAAAAAGAAGCTAAAATCAATTTGTCATCCTCTACAATAAAACATCATGTTAAAAAGTCTTTGGTTTTGTGCCTATTTGCAGCCTTGAACACACACAGCCAACTCCATCCTGGATCTATAATGAAAGTACCGGTAAGCTTGGACTCACCAATACAGTGTGTGTATTAACAGTGTGCTGATTATGAATTGCTGATGGCGAGCTCACATTTGGTGCTGGGTTTCCTCGACATCACCACAGCTAATGTGAGAAGACGGGTCCAGATTGTGCAGCAGTGTTTGGAACGTGCACAGCCCGGCCCAGCATACAGATGGAGGACAGAGACCCTTTTATCTGGAAGGTTTTTCAAACATTCATACGCAGCACTTTTTTATTGTGATTAATGCATTAACAGAAGCTGCATTTTAATGTTGTAGCCTAATATAAAGTACCTCTGCATTAATGATATAGTAATTTAATAGTATTAAATATCATCTGAGGGACACAAGCACAAAGTAAAGGGAATAAAATTGAAATATTACCTAAGGATGGAAGCAGAACTTCAGTACATACAGAGTATGGACATGAAATCAAAGCGGGAATAGTAAACAGAGCTGTGCATGTTGTATCAGTGTTAATAGGTGCAGTCTTCAAAGAGGAAACCCGCTGTAGTATAATCAAAAGCAGCCACTCATTGTTGAACAAGCAGATGGGGATTGATTACATGATGTGGCATAATCACAGACAAAGACATCTGAACAAGGTGTTTTTAGCCTTTCATCTTCAATTGATGTCTAACGGCCTCATTAAGCCAGACACTGTCCTGTTGTCTCATTGACTAGATCATCTCCGAATTATAGTCCCCTCTGATGAGAACAGGTAGCGAGAGATGTACAGTGTGACAAAGAGGTTTGTCAAGAACTCTTCTGAGCGTTGACATTAGTTGTCACTAGGACACAAACATAGAAACAGCCATTTTAATGAAGCCTAAGTGTATAAGAGATTGAAATAGCCATTTCATTAAGTATCTATGAGCTATTTCCTGTTATTATTTCTGGAACTCTATTACACCACATCACTTATTATGCTGTCACGCCGTCACCTGATGAACAGTCTAATGTTACCCAATCAGGCTGCTTCTAGCTGTCATCACCACATATTGGCGTTTCCTCACAGAAAGATAGCTTGAAGCCTCAACACCAGTGAATACTGTGACACAGAGTTCAAACTGTCAAACATCAAATTAAAAAAAAAAGTGTTATTCACAATATGTTGCGTTTAAACCAAATATATCTTCAAACCCACTCGAACTCTGTGTGTTTTAACATGCTCAAGCTATGTTCAACATCAGACAGGTTGCAGCTGTGATGACTAATGTCAGAAGTAACCGGAAACTGCCACTGAGCTGCAGTGTCAACACCTCTCCTTCTCCTCACTTGCAGGTTGGCATTTCACTCTGTTTGTATAACGCTTCTTGTCTAAGTGAGTGTCCACCCTGTCTTCGCCTGTGAGGCTTTTATAAGCCGTGCTATACCAGCCAGCTCCTGCTCATACACACAGTGTGCACTGTTATGTAAGTCCGTTTTATAGCTCTCAACAAATTTCCCAAACTTTTCTTCTTCAGTAACTTCATCTCAACAGGGAATAGAAATCCTTAAAAGTCTATATTCAAAGGACTCTGGAAAACGTAGCAGCTAAAGCATACATTTTGGTTTAAAATGTACACGGGGCTGCCAATCAGAGGGAAGTCAAGTGTGGAACTGAAACTGGCAGCAAATTCAAATCCACACTGTCACAGCAGAAAGGAGGAGTGCTGCAGGCTTTCTCTGATCCTGCCGTCTCTCACAGTCAAGTCCTGCACTTGTTAAATCTTCTGACAAGAGGTATTACCTTCAAAGTGCAGATCTGTAGACTAGAGATCTTGTCTTGGGCACAGTAAACATGAGGATTCCCTTCCCTTCCTCACACATACACCATTTTAAACAACACATAACCCATCTTGAGTGTTTAAAAGATGGTCTTTAGAAGAAAAGATCACACTACAAAACCTGCCTTGACATCATATGGCTGCCAACTGGCTGCAGTTCTCACATGGATTTGCGCAGACATAACGCTCTCCTCAGCGTCTATCTGGTGAAATGAAAGAGGACTTTTTTATTTTGTAAAAACAGCCACATGTTTGCTTTCTTCTGACTGATTTTTACAGAATATTTACAGCTGAATCTCATCACACATGTGCATTGTATCATCCATCCCATCCCCTCTGAGTTATATTTTTAGAAGGATGTTATTGTCTGTGGAACTGGCATTTAATTATGAAAAGAATAATTAAAGCAACGCCTACAAAAAAGCTGCAAAATTAACTGGTGGCTTTGCACTGATAAGGCCTCTGAAGTGACAGGAGAGAGCTGCACAAACGTTCTTGCATGACAGAGCTCGAGTGTGCCTTTCTCCCTGAAAGGCTGATTGCCCCATCACATGTAAAATATCTAACACTAGAAATGCATTCAAAACCTCAGGATGGGGGAAAGATGGAGTGGTAATAACACCCTAGCAGCTGCCAGGGTTGTATGTCCTTCCCTAGCAGCCACACTTTCAATACAGCTCTCTCATTTTATCCTTGTGTTTCTCTTTTACCTTCTGCCACCAACAAGAGAATGGAGAGGACATGATCCCAGCTCCACCGTCAAATATCATGTGTGTTGATGCAGCAACAATAACGTTGTCCACCCACACACTCTGACTCCCCACCACATCTCTTCCCCTCTATTGCAAACCACAGCCACCTCACCCGGCTCCAGCAGCTTCAGAGGGCTCACGTGCCGCAGCACACTCTGACGAGTCCCACGCTTCAGAGAGGAGGAATTCTCCACAGTGAAAGTCCAGAGGGGCAGCAGAGTGTGGGGGCGTCATCCAGCTTCCAGGGGAACGGAAGATGTTGCTCCTTATCAATCTGATGGAGCAGACCTAATGAGTGGAGATGAAAGAAAAGATTCTGGTTTAAAGGAATGAGATTCACATACTCAAATGTGAATGAATTAATGTTTAATTCCAAGATAAGGGGTGAGAGTGCCTCAGGATGATGTCTGCTCTGTGTGTAGAAGAAATGACATAAACATGTCAGATGATAAGGCTCTATTATTTTTATTATTATTATTATATATATATATATATATATATTCATAATTCATTAGGGGGGCAAGATGAATATATGTGTGATTTTTCTGTTAAAACTCTCACAGTAAAGAGGAGCACTCCTCCCAGTTTAACTCTCTTCTTTAAGCACTGTTCTTTGTCTTTTGCTGCTTTTTATATGAGACGAGGGAGAGAACGAGCAGCCCACACACTGTGCAGTGTGTGCGGAGGGGTGATGCCTCGAGAGCGCATCACAGGACGACAAAACCCCACTGCAAGACGCAGTGCCAGAACAGAGCAGCCTGGGCATGAGAGCTGGTTCCCTGGCACTTCATGATACTTCTCATCATGCCGGAATCCTCCTAATTATCTTTGCGGACCAGATGACAATGTAGCGGAGAAGAGGGTAAAAGGGGGCATCTCCACCGGTGGAGAGATCTGGGGATGCACGGACACGGTTATGGGTGATTAATGCTATTTTGCAGCCGCAAAACAAGACAGGATATGCGTACAAAAAGTGGGGAGAAGTGAGTTTCGGGGAACACAGGATGGACACTGCGGAGGTAATTCTCTCTGTGTTGGTGGTTGTGATTATTATAGTGTCGTTGCTGTCCAACGTCCTGGTGCTGATCTGCTTTCTGTACAACCCGGAGATCCGCAAGCAGGTCCCCGGTCTGTTCAACCTCAACCTTACCTTCTGCAACTTGTTGCTGACCGTGTCCAACATGCCGCTGACTTTGGTGGGACTTGTCAGTAAGGCTCAGCCTGGGGGAGACGGCTTCTGTCAGATCGTTGGCTTCTTGGAGACCTTCCTGTCCACCAACTCCATGCTGAGCATGGCCGCTCTGAGCATCGACAGGTGGATCGCGGTGGTGTTCCCCCTGAGGTACCACTCCAAAATGCGCCACAAAGACGCGGCGTTCGTGCTCGGGTACACGTGGGCGCACTCCATGTCCTTCTCCACGGTGGCCACCTGCCTCTCCTGGGTGGGATACCACCGGCTTTACGCATCTTGCACCCTGTCCAACTCGAGGGCGAGCAGTAGGACGCAGTTTGTTATCTTCACCGTCTTTTTCCACTCCTTCACCTTTCTGCTGTCTTTTATAGTGTTGTGTGTCACATACCTCAAAGTCCTTAAAGTGGCAAGGTTTCACTGTAAGAGGATCGACGTTATTACGATGCAAACTTTGGTGCTGCTGGTGGACATACACCCCAGGTGAGCTCTTATGAGTTAATATGTAGGGTTTCATCTGTAAAGTGAAACGTGTCGGTTATGATGCAAAATGTTCAAATAGAAAGCACTCTGTGAAGTTGTTGCCTTAAATCTTTTACATATTGATTGTGAAGCTTGCAATGGCACTGTTGTGTTTCTGTGATCAGAACAACACTGCACTGCCATAATGCTCTGCCAGCTTTCCTGTGACACTTGTCCTCAGTATTCAGAAGGGATGCAAAACCTCATTCTGTTGAAATGTCATGCAGAGTGCTGCTTTTCTCTGCCTCCTGACAGTACAGCTGAAACTGACATATAGCCTGCAGATCAATCAGGATGAGCCTGGCACAGCCTATACTGTAGATGTCCATAGTGGTATTCTAAATATTCACAGATGACCTCCATTCCATGTAATATTATTAGAGGCAGTATGTCAGTGCAGCCATGGTGCATTCAGTTTCACACCGAAAGTGATTAAACTGCAATTCTGGACAGGCTCCTCACCTTCTATTACAACCAATTAGCTCAGCTTCTGCAGGCTCCTCCTATATTTAGTCCCTTCACAGTACAACTGCACACTCCCTAACTGTGTGTCCCACTAATTATAAAGCATTTGACACTTTGTCTTCACTGCTTCCAGTGTTCGTCAGCGGTGCCTGGAGGAGCAGAAGAGGCGACGCCAGCGAGCCACGAGGAAGATCAGCACCTTCATCGGCACCTTCATGCTCTGCTTTGCTCCCTATGTGATCACAAGGTGAGCGCAGGAGGGCCGGGGGGACCCACACTAGCACACACACACTCTGCAGTGTGTGTGTACTTCTTGGTTACCTCCCTGCTTTGCTGTCACACCCAAACACCCACAGCCCTCCCCACTTCCTCCTCCCTGCTTCCTCTTTACACCGGCCAGAGTTGGAAGATGAGATTGGCTGACCTTGTGATAAGTAATATGCCTCTGCTCTTCTGTTGCTGCTGCATTAGCACTTTCCTCCTCAAGTTCGCTGGGTGCATCTCAGTTTGTTAGGTAGCATCCATTTACATCAATCACAGGACAAAGAGCTGATGCCAAATGAGCTTTGTACTGAGAGAGAAACATATGTTGACATGTGAGAAGTTTATAGTTTGAACCAAATAGCTGGCAGTATAAAAGAACATAATATGAACCAAAAACACAACACAAATAAGAGTCAAAATAAATGTTAACCTCCTGACTTTTCATCTTCTCTGAAAAATCTATTTTAATATTTTCAAAGAAATTCCATTCAGCTCCATGATAGTGGAATGGGAGCAGTAATCACAGGCCTATCTGAAAACCTTGACACATCAAATCCAATCCATCTGCATGGCTGAGCACCACTGAGTGAGTAAGTTAAATATAGCTACACCTTTGAACTCTATCTACCAACTTAAAAGTGGCAAATTAAAGACCACATGAAAACGCAAATAGAAATAAAATGTGTTGTTAGTAGTGTCCTGTGATACAGCACCACTAATGACACAGCATTAAAAGACAATATTAGAAAAAAGAAAACTATTTTCAAAGCTTTCTGATCATCAGACCATTAACATTTTTCCATTCAAATCTAAAATTGGGCTTCTTGAATCACAAAATGCACTGGAGGCTTTGACAATGAGCTTTCCATCCACTTGGACAACAGTCGCAGACAATTTGTCGTGTTATCAGTAAACTGTCAGTAATGAAAGACGGTAGCCACGCTGCACATCCTGCAAATGGCAGTTTACTAATTAAAATCTGAATATATTACGCTAAAAGCTCCTGCGCTGCCTCTCCGACGCTCGTTTGTTGTCATGTGTGCAGTGAGAGCCCCGCTGTGCTCCGTGGCAGCTGACTTAACCTCCCAGTCCCTCCGTTTCGACAGAGTGTGTGGGCAAATGTCAGTGATGGCTATCCGGCCGGTGTCAGGCCAGCGTTAATGTGCTGACAGAGCTCAGTTATAGACAGAGTAATCATATAGAGTGCCAGAAAAGAGGATCAGCGGTTTTTTATGCACATTTTATGACAGCACAGACAGTAAAATATTTTTACACTTGACAGAAATCAGTGTGAAGTACATTAAGATCCTTCAAACAGAGGTTGTAAAGCTGTATCTACAGTATTTTAAAGGTTCCATGTAATGATTTGTTAATTTACCTGGATTGTTATCACTAAGTTTTTATGCACTTTTTGAAGTAGCGCATCAGAAAAATACGGTGGCACATCTTAACCATTAAATTAGCCTGCTAGGGACATACAGCATCTAATCAAGCCAATTTGGCCTGAGAGCTGGCTAACATGCCTTTTAGCTACCGACTAAACGTAGCTACTAAATGGATATAACAGTTGGTTTGCTTCAGCAGCAAGTGGTACAAAGTTGCATTACACATTATGTGGATTTTAGACAACAACTGAGGATTTAATGGTACCAAGCAAATGTGTTATAGCTATCTAAGAGCATAGACTGTATATAAAGGTGAATAACATGACTTCACTGCCACTCATTGTATATTGCCTACTGAGTTTTTTTTAATCTATACTGCCACCAGCCACCAGGGGGCATTTGAGATTTTTGGCCTCCTTTTTGGGGTGCTGTCTTCCATCTTTATATACAGTCTACAGCTAAAAGTGATGCAGACCCACACGCTGGTTTGTGCTAACACTGCTGGACAATAGTCAACAGATGCTAAACACATTACACCCTGACCCTAACGACCACAGGCGTTCATAATAAGAGTTTTCTCCTCTGTTTAGCTGCTACTAGAAATCTGCTGTCCTATTACTCACTGAAATGTTTACCTTGTTTACCTTTTCTTTTTATGGAGTTCCTGTGGAGTGTCTGAGGATTGAAATACAAAGTAACGTCACACTGTGAATACCCACACAGGAGAGCATGTTCATTGTAGGGAAATGCCAACAAGATGCTTCCATACAGACGTATGCATACTAACATAAGTAAACAAACACTGTGTGGAAATGTATTTCTGTTTCGGCTTAACAAGCTGAGGGCAGGCATGTCTTTCCAGCATGTTAACTCGCCTGTTCCACACCCCACCCCCCTCACCACCCTCTATTTTTGCTCGCCCGCAGGATCGTGGAGTTATTTCCAGCGGTGCCTATCAACTCTCACTGGGGAATTGTCTCCAAATGCTTAGCTTACAGCAAGGCAGCTTGCGACCCCTTTGTGTACTCCCTGCTCCGACACCAGTACAAGAAGACATGCGCTGACATCATCAACAGGCTGCTGAAGCGCAGCTCTTTGAATGCATCAGGGCGTGGGGTTGAGAACCAGGGCAACAGCATACCCACAGCGGAGTGACAGAGAGCCTGCGCAGATGGGAAACGGTCCGAGGTCTGACCTGGCAACTGTCAGGGAAATATGAACCTGATTTATTGTTGATGAGGAAGAGGACAAAAACCTGGTAGTTCCTGTCCACGTCTGCTTGAATTTGGTCTGACATGCCAAAAAAAAAGAGTCACTGCAGTGAAGGGCAAATCTCTGCACAGGAGAACCACTGAGCTGCCCAGAACAGCAGATCAGTGCAGTGAACTTGACTGTGAGGACAATAAATAACAGCAGGTTTAAAATCCACCTGGAGAGACAGATGTGCTCACCCAGGAAGAACAGCCAGTTCATAGCCTCATTATTTAAAACTATGGTAGCTTTCAGTCCCAAAGTCAGTTTTTTGTTTTTTTTTCTTTCTTCATTTCCAAGAGTTAAACTCTGCTCTAATGAGAGCATTATTTGTTTGTTTTGACATAACTGTAGTATTTAACTTATCTTTATGAAAATGATGGGAATGGCCGTGTGATTGTTGTAGTATGTGTTTGCAGGTGACTAGTTGATGTAGCACTAATCTTGCCAAACCAAAACAAGTCTCCTGAATGTTATTACAGATGAACACAGTACAGCAGTCACAGTTGGGCTCAGGTTCTATAAGCTTGACTGAATACTCTGAATTAAGCAAATTCTATTGTTTTTAAGCGCATCTTCTTGCAGTACTACAAACACACTGACATCATTTGTGCTTTCGACACCTACTTTGAAGGACTTACTGACTCGGCCTAGCAGAATTTTAATGGTAAAAAAATGAGCCTTCAAACCGGCCTTTGCTGTCATGACCGACGTGTTCCCCTCAGGTTGTTTAGTCAAGTGGAGCGTGATCAACTGTACTTGCCTGAGTCTGCACTCACAGACACCAGTGACCCGTAGAGAAGGCTTGATGCTTTCTCACACATTTAGGCTAGATGGAACCAAAAAGGAAAACGTACAGTATATGATGCATCTTTCCTCTAGCAAAAGGATCAGATGGTGTAACAGCAGTAACAGCAGTCAGGCAGGGATGCAAGCAGGGAATAAAATAGAGCCGCTCTGGAAGCAGAAATCATTTTTGTGTGTATCAGTGGGTGAGTATTTTTAAAATAAGGCACTTTGGCAAAGCTCTACAAGATATTTCCCAGTATTTCTTCACTGTAAAGCCTCTTTTACACCCACTTTTACCTGTGGCGGTGGCAAAAGGTGCAGTCTGCATTTAATCCCAGGCCCATGTGATTCTGCATTAGCCGTTGATCTGAAGGAGCCACCTTAGATGCTTCTTTGTGACTAGCCCAGTTTTATACTCACCATATAAAAATTGCAAAATACTGTCCTAATTAACTAGATTGCCTCAGGAAAAATAATAATATTTATATATCCATTACATAAAACTACAACATGTTTGACATGAGAAGCTGGAGCAGATTAAAAGTTGAGCAAATTTGTGCTTAATATGAAGTATAAAATACTTGCTCTATTGATTTCCGAACAAAACTCAATATGTATGTCTGAGTATGTAAGTAGGTAACTAAACAAAGCATTGTGTTTTCAGTAATACGGTTATATTTTGTCTGTCATGATCACATATTTTTTAGGGTTGATGCTACACAGTTTGATCACAAAATGCACATGGCTGTGCCAGGCTCATGGTAACCATGACAACTGCTAGACTGGTTTAAAAGCCCAGTAGGGTGATCTTCGACAGTGGGTGTGGACATGGCTTAAAATCCAACTGACGTTTACAGTGTTTGTAATAAAGATACCAACACCGACACCTTAAATGAACAGATATAATGAACATATTGCATTTAGCCCCATTTCTCCCGTAGCCTGCAGCACGTCTTGAAAACACATCTAAGCCCAAGGGCTCTCTTGGTTGACAATATGAGGTACCTATTAAGTACTTTGCTTCTTTCTGTTATCAATAGACAGGCAGCTTTATGTCATTAGGTTTGGACTGTGCTCCATTTGTTATAGAGTTGATACACTGTAGATGCTTTTAGCACCTTAGTTCAGTAAATGGAGAGTAATATCATATAGCTGAAGTTTTTTTATGGATGTCTGATTTTGAGTTTACTCTGATGTATTTAGTGCTTTTATACTGCTCATGCACAAACAGTGAGATTGTGCCAAAATGATTGGTGATTCCCAGTGAGCCAAATATTAGTAGCTGCAGTTCATTTTCTAAAATCCATGAAGGAGATGAAATATTTATGTCATTACAAATTGATGCTTTTATTTCGTGTCCATGGAGGTTTATTACACAGAGGTGAAATGGTTGTCTTGGACATATGATGCATCTCATGGTACTGTATGACACTCCAAGACAGCTGATGCCTTAAATTCTGTAACATTCACAGTGGCATATGGATATCATAAATAGAATCAATCATTGCCTTATCCACTTCTGTTTATTAACATTACCCAGAATCTGCCTCTGTACATTCATTCTGATTTTAATGACAAGTTGATGCACATGATGTTTTTTTCTTTCTTGTGATGAAAAAAAAAAACACGAAACGATAAATGTTGACAGATTTAGATAAATGACAACGTGAAAAGTATTTTTGGGGTCTTTTGATATATGTATATGTGATTTATGATGACACTGTATCTGTTTTGACAGAGTTTGCTGCTTCAAATGCAAATTACGTTTTAACTGTTGCAGACAGGTAAAAGTGAGCTGAGTGTAATATACCTCATTTTGTTTGTCGGTGACAGACTTGACTGCCTGAAGTTGTTTTTGCTATGTACCTCCTAATTTATTTATTAATCCTTGTCTCAATGCTGCTGCTGCTTCTCCTGCTGCTAAAGATAGCTAAGATGACAGACAATGATGACGATGATGATGATAAACATTATAATGACGATGATGATGATGAAGATTATAATGATGATGGTGATGATGATGATGATGGTGATGAAGATAATAATGATGATGATGGTGGTGTTGATGATGACTCTGTTTCCATCTGTTGATAACAATATTTGGTTTTGTCGGTGATTGTAATTGTTGTTGAAAATGAGGAAGATGTTTTAGATTTTGACAATGTTGATTAAAGTAAACAGTAGACTTTACTAAAGACGTTGGTACTGTTGTAAAAACAACAACAAAGTCTTCAGAGGAAGGATTACAGTCCCTAAAAAAAATGCAATCAACATCGAGGACACGCTCAGTGAGGTCCCAAAAGTGGATCCACCATTCCAAGATGTTAAATTATTATTTATATCTAGGGTGAATGCAATAGCATCAGTCTGTTATCAATCAGTCTGTCCACAAACAATGCTAATTCCTTACCTAATCATGAGATCCTATGAGCATAAAGTCAATTTTTCTAAAATGGAATGTGTACGTGTTTCAACCATCCGCATCTCTACATGTTTGTGGAGGCAGGGACTTGTCCTAATGGTTGCCGACAGCTAACATTATATGCATTTTTTTCTGATTGGCAGGTAAAGAAGTAAAACCCTCCTGTGAGATAAAAAATATAAAAGCACCAGGCCAGAAATAAAGTTTTGACAGGGGCTGACTTTTATGTATCTGCTGCAGTTTGCACCTGCAATCAGTCGGAGTTAGATGGGAAGCGATTTTTCTGTTCACACCACAACGCAGGTGGTAATGAAACAACATCAACAGCTGACTGAGACAGCATCGGCTGCAAAAGGCAGAGCCTCTGTGCACTGATTACTGCTCTGGTAGCCAATGATTACGTGCAGGTGGGTGGCACTGATCATATAAAACATAGCAATCAACCAATTCTGTCAACTGCCCCCCAAGAGCGAGGAATAAACCACAGCTCAGAGTGAAAAGTGGACACCTTGGTCTGTAAAAACATAGTCTGTGTCTCCTGGGAGCACAAATCAAAAGAGCCTTAAAAGTTAGATTATCGAGCAGCTCATATCTAAAATCTGTAATTCTACACTTCACCCATGTGATTTGATACCCTGTGGAGTGGAGTTCATTGCTTCAAGTGTGTGAATGCACAACAACACATCTGTCCAGTGGTGTAAAACAAAGCAGGATAATATCTTTTTTGACAGGTCTTTGAAGCGCCGCAAAAAAAAAAAAAGACTGACAGAAAAGTGGCCTTTTAAAACACACAAACCAGTCTACCCAATACAGAAAATTTGTTTAATACCTCAACTCTATATGAGACTAACATCTAAAATTATGGGAGAATTCAGCATGACTGGAATGGATGTGGAAAAAGTGGCCATTTAAGGAACTGCAGTTCTTGATACATCTGGATCCTGTAGAGCAGGCCAGTGTGTGTGTGTGTTTGTCCTTGCCTATATGCTTGTAACATCTGCAGTGGGGCTGCCACAGTTTAAAAGGCTCACTGGGCAGTAACTTCTCCTCTTCCCTTCCTGGCAGCCTCCCACACAGATCTGTCTTCACCACAGTCTCACACACACCACTGGTTCGTGTCCTCCTTACGTGCTGCATGCTCTGGGTTTTGTAAATGTTTATTAAATTACCCTTACCGTGTGTGGCCTCACTTTTTGTCATCTCCATCCAGGCTTTTCCAAGTAATAGAATATCCATTGGATGGACTGGCTTGAAATCTTAGACATTTTTTATTTCATACAGAACACTTTAGCAAATCTAGATATAATATTTGTTTGAAAACCTGTACAGTTGTCTTAGTGACATCTCCACATTTTGAGCATGCAATGTGTCTTTTTTCAAAAGGGAAGTATGGCCAGCTGTTTGAAAATAAGAACAATGCTGCATGACTGCATGAGGTTAAAATTTACAACTGAATCAAAGTTATGTTTTGCTTATTTAGACACATTTAAACAGAAACAATTGATTCAGAAACTCTTTCCCGATTTTTTCGTCATCTTTGATGTCCATTAAAACCGCAGAGAGTCTAATCTGTCTCTGAGGCTCAGGAGCAGCGGAGGGGGGGAAGGTTAAGAGCGGGTTTACCGACACTGCATGGCGACTCGCTCCTGCGATATCCAGGCCCAATGCTCTGGAACTTCAAAAGGCTGGACCAACTTCTGAAGAAGCGCTGGCCTTTTAACTGCTGGCAAGGTCAGCTAGTGCCTGTGTCTTCCCACACATCTGCACGATATCACTGCTGCAGGCCACAGCGGCTACACTGTCCAGCCCTCATCCTCCCGTCCCTCTGACACTCACACCCACCTTAATCACGGGATTGCCTGCAGACCATATGGAGGGAGTTGGTACATGGGTTTCTCTAACAGGTTGAAGATCACCACTTTGTTGTGCTGGGAAATCTGTTCATTCCTACTTTGATTTCTTCTTCTGTTTCACATGCAGACTACAGTACAATGCTGCACAAAGTCTTGTACCATTAACTACCTCTCATATGTCTCAGTTCACTGCTCTCCACTGCTCTGAGATGATGACAGGTGTGTGAGCCTCCTTTCAATAACCCTTGGAAGATAAGAGGTCGAGGTCCTCCTCTAATTGCATGTTGGCCAGACAGAAGGAAGGCTGGTGTTGTTGTCAGAATAAGCCAGTGATCTGTAAAAAGCCCCAGCAGAGCTCTGATAATTAGAGTCTCTCTACCCTGACACTCCCAAGATACCATCACACTGCTGCAGGAATCAAATGAGATGATGCTTAAAATTAAACACAGATATTAGAGCGACTGGAAGATATGGGAATGAAATTCAGAGTTCCACTGGGAAAGTTGGATTTAATTGTACAAATATCAATTCATGCTTGCTGAAATGTTAAGTTTGACAACACAAAAAACATGTCTACACTGCCTAAGGGTTTCAGTATGTGGATGTATGTTGGATGTAAGCTGTTGCCGTGCTAGACATTAGTAGCTAACAGGTGATTTTAATGAGAGTTCCAGTGGATTATAGGGGATCATTATTCCATCTAATGTTATGCAATGCCACATATATTTGTCAATCTGATATATTTAGCTAGGCTAGCAAAAACAACTGGCCACGTACTGTGTTTGATAAAATAAAAACAAAGTTTGATTAATTTGTATTCATCGGCTAAAAAGTTGTGCAAATGTCTTTATTTAATAACTAAAAGCAATATAAAAACATCAATGACACAAAAGGTCACTAAGTCAGGACATTAAGTTTGTGTAATGGTTTACATGACTGTGTTACATAAGTTAATAAGTACATGTATATACATTATGACATTCATGGCAGTTCCTCACAGTGGAAAGATTTGATGCTTTAACAGATTAAAATAAAAAAAATAAGCTATAAAGAGAATATAATCTGGCTTTTGTGGTATCAGTTTTCATAGTTGATGTCACAATGATGGTGGCTGTTAACAAAGACAAACTGACAGAATGAATAATCATATAAAGCAAAGATGACAGCACCGAGAGAGCTTATGCCTGGGGATAAAAAAAAAAAACACACACTTTTAAATTAATCCACATTTTCAGTCTCCAAACACTAATTCCACTGACAACATTCTGGAGGAATCTGACACAGGACCAAACCCGGGCTTGGACTTCACCCCAGTCTGATCAGAGCAGATGTTTGTCTTTGCTGTCTGTGCTCAGTTATTATGTTCCCAGACGTCTTTCTCTGGACCTGCGGGCTTGGAGCTGCCTGACTGGCAATCTGATTGGCTGCTTGTTGAACCTTTCCATAATTTCTTTGATTCGGGACAGGTTGGTGCGTCCGATGGTGAAGTCGCACCTGGTGGCACCCATCTCGTATCCTACCTCGCACTTCTTGCTGGTGAGGCTGTAGCCCTCGGCCCTGGCTGTCACCCTGTACTCTCCTGGATTCAGCAAGCGCCAATAATCTCCATCAGCAGCTGGGAAGAAGCACAAGCACACAACAGAAAAAAAGTAGGTGTTTACAGCACCAAACAAAATCTAAGTCAAATCTGAGACAGTGAATGTTAACCATAGACTATACAGTCGTGTAGGTGCCTGTCTAGTGTTCATATCAGAAACAGCTTCTCCAAGTGGAAAGTCTGTCGGACAACAATGCACTTGTGATGTCTGCATCTGTGTGTTTGGTGTAATCCTGGCAACACATTTTTGCCACAGCAGCAATATGCAAATCCTGTCCTAGAAAGTTTAAACAGTCTAGTAAGCAGATCCATTTGGTGCCTGAAATACATCGTCCTGTGTGTGTTCCACTTTAGAGACAGGATGTGTTCATGTTTATTTTCTTAAAAATAGCAGTGCTTTATCACACTGGATTTTCTCTCTCTCTCTCTCTCTGCTGCCTTTATGTGACCGGAGTACACTCTGTGGTATATTTTCAGCCTTTGACTCACTCACATAAAAACTGACAGTGTTGCTTCAGCCTGTCTTCCAAACACCCACCTGACACGTTTGAACAACCACAGAGACAAATGAAATATGATGGCAGCAGGTCCCGTCTCTGCTGCTGATCAACAGCGCCAACCACACAGTTACACAGGAACATTCGTGCTCACATTATGGAACTCTCAGCTGAATCATCTTGATAAAAGAAAAGCAGCTCTGCAAATGTTCACTTCCAAAATAAATTCAAAGCAGCTGAAAAGGTGCAATTTTTAAAATAAAATAAATAGCCTAAAATCTTTCCTGACTGCAGGTTTCTGAGAGGAAGCAGTGACTTATTTTTAGGTCCAGGAATAATAATGGCTAATGTCCTTTTGGACTTTTGATTTCACGCTCTAAGTACTAAACTACTCTGGCTTTGAAGGCTGCATTTTTTTAAGGCATCAGCAGAGCTCGCCTTTAGGACTCTCAATCAATAGTGAGATTCAGATCAGGAGGCCACCACAGCTCAGGTTATAACTGAGAATTGAGCCCACGGCTCTGCTAAAACGCGTCAACTGCTTTGGTTTATGCCTTTGATTCCCTCGCACTCTGGAATACTAACTTACTGCAGGAGTGACTCATTCCTGAGGAGTAAGCTGGAGCGTAGAGACAGTCGAGTCAGTGCACCCTGAGGTAGCTTCTTCTGCTTTGATTGCAAAATCTCAGCTTACTCACATGAAGGAAAAAATATACACATGCTGCAAAACAGACAACTGCTGGCACCCTGGACACAAGTCTGAAGAGTTTATTCTCTGCTGTTTGATAGCTGATGTATAAATATCAGTTTACCTGTGCGAACATCGTGGCTGATGCCCTCCACAGAGATGATAGCGTTAGCTATTCCGCGACCTTGCAGGTCCTTGACGACACCTTTGATCCCACGGTGCACCTGAATAATGAAAAACATTACACGTGTGAATCCTGCCCTGAGTCAACATCTACTGCATGACATGATACAATGAAAATTGCATGTCATTCCGTTTTTCATCCAGCATCAGTGTCTCAGCATGGGGCAGAACCCTCTGAAACCCACATCAGTACAGAGAATTTAACAGGGCAACATTCCAACATTGAAGCTGTATCAGTCCCATGATTGGATGACATTGGGTAATATATTCATATATTCTGATGTGGCCATCCAGCATTAACATAACCATGTGTCATAGCTAGGGGAAGTATTATGGATGTATTGTCTACCATTTTGGGGGGGAGGACATTTCTACCTGTTGTCAATTATGTTGATGGACATCTTGTAATAAATGAAATGCAACAATGGATAAATCTTGCAGCCAGACAGTAGAGGGCTAGGGTATGTTTTTAGCCTAGCATGGATCTCTTGCTGTGGCCCTGCTTCCTCACACAACCAGCTGATGCTGGATTCTTGGTCCATGATTGTTGTGCTAGTAGGTTGTTGAATAATGTAGCAGCGTCTATATGCCATTGTAGTTCAGGAAAGTCAGGAAAAGACAGTAGCAGCAGTGCTTGTCTCAAGAGAATTTTACAAATTGTACCTTTAATCAACAACTAAAATTTTCGCCCACAAGCCCATATAACATTTTTATGTATGTACTGTGGTGAGAAGAACAACAGGAACAAACAACAGACAGAGCATGTTCCTAAAATAGGTCTAAATTATTAAAAAGAGCATGTGTTTGGTGTATTTTTTGTGTTTTTCTTTCTTGTGTGTATATGTGTGAGTTGCGTGGGCCACTTTGCCTCTGTACCTGCTCCATAAAGACAAGAAGAGACTCGCGATTGTTCTCCCACTCCTCAGGCAGTTCGCTCTCATGAGGGAATTTGTCACAACCCACATACATCGACAGCTCAAAGCAGTTGTTGTGCAAGTAGCTGAAATCATTCATGCCTGCAAAAAAAGAGAGACGGGTTAACCTACTGGTCAGAAACTTAGTCAACTCAGTGGTCAGATAATTAAGAAAAGAAACAACTCTCTGTTTGTTTGTTTTCCTTTAAATCCCTACATAGTGCTGCAGGCTAAAACCTTGAAGCAGCCAAAAAGGTTCTGCACTCAATATGCAGATGTGTTCACGTGTGCTAAACAAAGCTACAGCTCAAAGGCTCAGAGCAAAGCGGAGAAGAGCTGCATAACACAGTGTTAGGATCAGGGGAAAAAAAACACCCGGGAAGACATGGACACTAACTTCCGGCCGCAGTGTGCCATGACGCTCCGTTGATGGTGCCGTCCTCCTTGGCAAAGTCTTCTGTGTGGCAGACCCGTCGGTTGGCATCAGTCATCAGGCGGTGGGTGGAGGCGTAGGAGAAGGCCAGCCAGCGGAAGACGTGGTCATCCGGGGTGGGGGTCTGCTCCCTGCTCACCCCTTGGGAGCGTGTTTTGTCGTACGGGAAGGTCACCACCAGCTCCCCACCCTGGAGGTTACCACCAAGCACGAAGGGCATCTTCTCCATCCATGCTATCAGAGCGCGTGTCTCCACGGCAACCTATGGCAGAAGCACAGGGGAGGAGAGGATAATGTAATTCATGCAATCATCTCAACACTATGATTGCTAAATTAACTGCTGAAAACATTTTTCCCTGCATGTGCCCTCAGGAGGAAGCTGTTCACACAATCCAAACAAATTTCACTAGAAATTGTTCATCAGGCGGCAGCAGATCAGTTATAGCATCCTGTGGCTTGTATTTGCATGTTACAATCAGGAAATTGATAAAACTGCTCCTGCCATTTGGGCTGGTTATAATTAAACCAGCCCACTACAGTTGCACCAATCATTCAGGGCGAACAGGGATAGTTTTCACATCTTTGTGAGCACAGATGGGGATCCCAGCTCTGCAGCTGCAGCAGCTATTCTTGGGGCTCTGTGTGACTCACTCATGGGTCTCGCTAACGTCAAAACACTGCTGAGGGCGAGCTTTAAATAGATTGCTGGGTATATTTTTGCTCACAACCTCTTCGTCACACAAAGCGAATCCATCCGCTTGTCCTAAAATAGACAGCACTGGTGTGCCCTCGTGACTGCTTTACCCTTTTCAAGTCTTCACTGTGAAATCTATTTGTTATATTGGAGGAGGTGCAGGAGGAGAGCACAGTGTCACAATTTGTCACCTGAGGGTTAAGTCACTGGAGCCTAAATGGCATTATTATGGTTGTGAACAATAAAAGTTTTGACTTTGAGGATTAAAAAGGAAGAGCTTGTTTCACATGTTTTAGGAAAACAAACGGGATTTGTGTCAGAAGGACTCACCGAGGCGTTCTTGGACTGGTACCACTCTGGGATGGGCACATGGTGGTTGAACATTTTGCGAGGAATCCACTTCTTGGCCTCTGCTTCCCACAGAATGGAGTTGAGATCAGGGAAGTTGTGGTGAATGTCTATTCCATCGTTGCTCCACCGACCCCGGGACCAGCCGCTCAGCTCTGAACCCTGTAAGAAAAAAAAAAAAAAAACTCAATAGGATTCAGAATTCAAGTTGTGATTATCAGATGGAGAAATCCTGCATAGCATGCTGTTAAGTGTTTGAAGCTGCTCCATGTTTTTTTTATAGTCAATCACTTGTAAGATATCTCTTTCTAGACAAAAGGAAACCACATACTGTATATAACTATGAATGAAGTTTCTGTGACATCACCAATAATTTTGGTGAAGGCCCTGACTGTCACCATGCTGACAGCATTGCAATCCACCTAAATTCCCAGTCAATCCTAATCCAGGCAAACAGGAAGAGGGAGGAGCTGTTGTAGGCGGGCAGCTGTAGAAGCAGAAGGCTCACAATGTAAGTAAACTCCTGTCACTCAAAGTGGTCGTGCCCAAAATTATGAAGCCAGACCCCTCAGAAGCTGTGGGGGGAACTGCAGTTTTTGACACTTCTGCATGGTCCCAGATGTAATAGTCTGTATTCATTATATAAGAGAAAAACCAGAGCCACTTGGACTGTGGATACACAAACAAAAAGAAAAGCAGCACAGGCCTACCACCATTTTTGCTCACCGCTGACAGATTGATGGGTTTCTTCACTCCAGACGGCCATGTTGTTTACATATTGGAATGTTCAGAATAGAAGAGCTGTCTGTGTGTGCCATCTTGGCCTGTTTTCACTTCTGTGATTCAGCATGTTCAGTCTGCTTTTTGTGGCACCAAAGCTGCAGACACGCTGCAAAAACTAGGGCTACAATCAAGTTGGTGTGCACAGTCCTTTGAGGCGACTTCTAAAACAATGTGCCAAAATAAAAATAATAAAGCAGAACTGTCACTGTATCACCCACACTAAAAATGCCCCATCTTCTATCAATCTGTAGTCCTCACAGATTAGGCTCATCTCTTTTAACTATGCATGTACTACATGCACTTTTAAGTACAAGCTGACAGAAATAATTGTTAAGCACATCATTAGCTTTTGTTAAATGGAGCATTTACACTAGTGCTCCAACACAGCAGGTCACCAAATGACATTTTCCTTTAGCTGCCTCTGTTTCTTAACTAATTCATGTGCTTACATCAGTTTCATCCTAAGGCTGAAACTGATTTAAGCACTAACATGAATTCAGGAGTTATTTTACAGCAGGACAGGCAGCAGGTCCATTTATATATCACACAAAAACTAATTTTCCCAACATGCATCTGCACCACATGCACTTTTATCCAGTGAAGACCTGCTGAGCAGATAGGGCTCTGTTTTCACCAGGGGCTGGGCTCATGATATGAGGTCACTAATGGCTGTCTTGCAGACCTACCACTTCAAAGGCTTTCTCGTACCCATCAGGGTTGACAGATGGCAAGAGATGGATCCTGGTCTCCTCCACCAGGTGACGTATCCGCTGGTTGCCAGATAGATACTCCAAGCACATGAACTGCATCAGCAGGAGCAGCAGCTCCCGTCCCAGTACCTCGTTGCCATGGGAACCTGCCGTGTAACGAAACTCCGGTTCACCTGGTCAACAGGTTCATATGGAGGGATAGATGGAGGGGGGAGATAGACGGGGATTAATTGTGCACCTACAGCCACATAGAGAAAAAAAACCTCAAGCCATCACACACTCACCAACTTCATGCTCTCCGGGGTTGTCAGAGATCTCTATGGCATACAGCTTGAGGCCACTGTGGCTCTTTCCTATGTTATAGATCCGCGTGATGTTGGGGCACATTTCATTAACCACTTTCATAAGCTGTGGAGAGTGAAGTAAATAATTAGTTTCCAATCTACTGTAGCACTCACATTTCCATGAAAATACTTATTTATCACCTGCAAAGTCAAAAAAGGTGCTTAGAAAGCTGGACCATCTGTGACAAGCTGCCAAAAGCTCCACAGCTTGTAGCGGATGTGAGCACAAAAAAGTTTTTTGCAATTTTTAAATCAATTCAGTTATTTTTACTTTATTTTGAGATATTTCTGTATTTATTTCTCACTTCTTTACAAAAAGGCGATTTTACATACAGTAGTCTATAGTATACTAGTTTATATACACCAGTTAGGAGGATCTGAATCAGCTCAAGTCCCTGTTCCAAACATGGATCATGGATAATACAGTCACAAGCAGTCAAATTTATATCCAGGTGTGAAAGCACCTAGACCATGTAGATCATGTTTGGAATGAGACCAAAAGTCTTCATTTGACAGTAACTTTCTGGTAGTTCTGTCAGATCTTTACTGTTTTCATTTACAGAAATGTTTTCAAAAGTCTAACTATTTAATTGACATCACACATCAATCACAGATTGAAACATCCATACAACAGCATCAAAGAAGGACACGTGGAACTGAGACGCAAATGTGCTTATGACTGCTTCTCAAGTGATGTTTGTGTTTATATGCATATAGAGTGAAGAAGATTGTGAAGAGGAGATCTGATTCATTTTTCTATTACAACCTTCGACGGAGGATACATGTAGCCTCAAAATAGAAAAAACAACCTCCCTGTTACTGGAAATATCATTCTCTCTAGCACAGTGTCACAGCACTGATTTAATAAGCCTTTGTGTGTGGAAGCAGTCAAGGTAATTACCATGACAGGCTCATACAGGAGCCGATTAAAATAGTAACAATTATCATTTATGCGTATGGTGGCACAATGGAGAGGTGCAGCAGAGAAGTGACTAACCAGCTGGTAAGTAAAACCACTGCAATAATAGCACAAGTGTTTACTCTCTGCTTCCAGCTGCTGCTGCAGGAGTCATTAACCAGTCAGGAGCAGTGGGGCTTTAATTAACTCTGGGTTGGATCCTGACTTTTCTAACAGAGTAAATCATTAAACAAATGTCAGTTTTCTGTAGAAAAAAACAAAAGGATTACAAGATGGCAGGGCAACCGGCGCTCACACTTTAATAAAGCGCAGTGTTCCCTTGATAAATATACCTGGATTGTGTTATTTACCTGAATCAATGCAGGACATTCTGTCTGAGTCTTTCTACATACACCACCTGCTGCTCTTATACCACTTTGGAGTGTTCGTTTTTGTCATAATGAAATGAATGGACCAGACTAGGTTTTAATCTATGTGTAAGTGTATACTTAAGATAATTAAAGAGAAGCAGTGCCAGCATAATACCAGTTTAATATCTTCCTCTCTGAAGATGGATAATGGCAGCAATAGCAGTATTCCCAAGGCATTACAATCAGCTGTGATGTAAAAAAGAGGTCCTTCAGGGAATCTTTTTCACTCCTCTCATGAGGCATGTACTTTATTTAAGAGGCCACAATGGACTATTTCCACTTTTCTTTAACCTGCCGGGGGGATACGGTGCCTGGTACCTACACATAGAAACAAAATGTCAGGGGTGAAAAGGCTTTAAAAGGGGATTTTAAAAATAGACCGTCCTTTCTTTGTGGAGGTCTATTGAGGCTGGTCACCCTGCATGACACACATTATCCTCCTTCAGGTAAAGAAAAGAAAACAGTCCATTTAATTCACTTTGATATTCCTGCAGAAGCAATTCAGGCTGTCACTGCACCATATCAAAAAAGAGCTGCAGCTGTACAATGAGGCATACATTGGAAGCACTAATTGGAGCACATCACTGTGGGCACACTAAAAGAGCAGATCCGGACACCTGTAGTCGACTGCTACATTACAGAGGATTACAATTCACAGCACCTTGTACCGTCGCAATCGCTCAGGCGCAGCGTACACACTGACAAACACAGCTGTCCTCCTTCCCTGTACAAACAGGCTCCTGCTCATGACAACTTTATGAATAAGTAATGGCACAACCCTGGAGATGCTTTATGCATTTTCATGTGGCTGCCAGTGCTCCCTTCATTTGCTACGTGTTGCACACTTTGTTCTTGTAAAGGACACAACTTGACTGGTGTTGGATCACAGTAACACAAAATGTTTTATTTCTCTGTGCCCTGGTCTCTTTGCTGAATAAGAAGTGAGTGTTCACTGTGACTCACCTGCCTCATCTCTTTGTAGCTGTGGTGTCTGAAGTCCAAGTCGTCTGTTGTTATGACTTCATTGCGTCTATGATAATAGTTGTTTGGATCTGGAACCAGATTCCAGAGTTACTGATATGCAAAAAGGTAGATTAGATACTTGGAAAGGAATGAGAAGCAATGCCAGGTGTTTTAAGAACACCTGCTCACTTTCCTCCAGCTTAGCCTTCCAAAGAAAAGATATATTTTTCTGTTTTATTCTAACAGCATGTAGTCATGCAGACAGTTTAGGTACTTGGTGCCAAGATTTTTGTGTGTTTGATTTTGAGGTTTCTATCACAACACAAAGTACACACCATTTTATTTAATAACTGTGCTCCTGGGATTTTACAGTTGCACATTTATAACTGTCCTTCCAGAAACAGTATCCCAGTTTCTGTGGACAATCTCCACAGACCCAAACCTTCTTTGGAATGTTTTTCAGAAAAGCATATTCCAAAATCTCATATTTCTATGAATGGATAATATCTGTCATAAATTTTTCACATGTCTGCTTTGTCCATACAAACCCATCACCTGGCATAGGACAACCAAGGATCTCCACTCTCATGCAGATGCTGCCGCCACCGAACCACGAGTGAGGGTTGACTCGAATGTATCGAGCAACCACAGGCGCTGGGAAGAGATTCCGGACGGGGATCTCCTTTTCCCTGTTGCCACTGAATATCTACTGAGGCAAACACAGGGTGAATAAACAGAACATGTTATACACTAAACCTCAGCTGATTATATTTAAGTTCAGACAATATTTAAAAAAAAATAGAATAAAAAAAATAAAATAGAAAAAAGTGTTCCTGTAAACCTAAACTAAACACACACATCCATCCTGTACAATGTCATTAAACTTTGTTACCTCCGGGACCTTATTGTAAATTTTAACACCCACGGATGGAGTTCTTCTTTGCACCTTTTGGCATTTTGAAAGACCAACAAAGCAGTTTGGCATTTGGCACAAAAGGTGGAAGAGAGTGGGTGAGAAGGTAGCTTGTAGCTGAGACTAAATTACTGTCTGGGTATTATCTCCCACATCAGTGACATCAGCAGCCAAGAGAGTGCACAGTTACAACAAAATTTCATTAGCTGCGACATGAACAGCAGCAGGGAGCGACGAGGAGATGATTCCCTTCAAAAATATCAACCTAATCAGCTTTGGCTCCAGCTACAGTTTTCACATTTTACCTTTCTTTTTCACATCATTGCTCAGTTTGCTGTGGAGGTATTGCTCTGTTTGGTTCTTGTCTCTTCAATTAAATCAAGTGCTCAAGTATAAAACACACACACACACACACACACACACAGCTCCGACAATGAGCCAGGATGAGGTTCCCATCTGTGTAAGGATCATCAGTATTTACTATTGCTTCTCAGCTCATTAGGCTTGGAAACAGCAGACATCTAAATCTCCGTCTGTAATTGCTCTCATGCAAAAAATCGGATACACAAAACAAAACTTCTTATGAAGCTAGTTAAGAGGGAGAAAAATGCTTGAGTCTGAAGGACTATATCTGGAGCCTCTAGCTTTAAATGCCATTACTGTTACTCACCAAGTCTTCTGAGCCATTCTTCAGTGTTATCCATGTGTGGCTGTCGTTGCTGACCATGACCTTGTATGAGGTCACCCAGTCACTCCTGGTAACAAAACCAAAGGATGAGAAAGAAAAAAATTCAAATGGAGCTCAGAGGTGATCGTGAAGCAGCATCATCAAATTCTCAGAGGCTGAAACACCATTAAAAAACAGCACAGCTGGAGAGGAGGTCAAGGGATTTATATTAGAATGAAATCAATTGAAGTTTGTTGTGATTCTTATTGCAGCTGGGTTAGGTTAATAGAAATTGGTAATTAATTCCAGCTTTGCTGTTCAAATACAGATATTATTCTCCCACAGTAGAAAAGGACAGCTGTTGGTTTAAAGCTACAGCGCATAACTTTAGTCTCCCCCTATTGGCAGTCAGAGTAATTACACACATATTGTGGACTCGCAGAAATGTGTAATTAGAGAGGGGTCCTCTTTTCTCTTAATGATGAATGATTCTATCTAGCTTCCTAATAGATGAATAACCATATACATGACCCAGCTGGGTCCCTTTTATTAGTACTTTAGGTAGAACATACAGATGGGAGGCATCAATCAGCACAATGCTTTTCATCTCTGTCTATAAACAGTGTTCACCGATGACTGTCCCAGCCTGCCAGACACAGCTTTACCCACAGTATGTGGGTTGGCAGAGACTCCCATGCTCCTGGATAAAGACATCAGTACTGAGCTGGGCCAGCCTGCTAAGAATTCCCAGTCCTGCTAATTAAAGTTCTGTTATAGACAGGAACCCCTGAGCTGGCACTGCAGACAGTTACAAGCCCTACAGAGCTAATTGCGGAGATATTCTGGTTTAGGCATCGGTGTCTCTTGCGCCTTCAGATGGTTATTACAAACACAGCTTGATAAAGTTGCTCCCAATGCTCTTTAAATACACAGCAGCTTCCAGTCTGTGGCACCCTTTCCAATTAAGAACTACAAAGGCCAAAAGTTGTCAAATATTACTACAGAGCATAGTCAGAGTAGGTAGATAAGACAGCAAGATGAGCATACATAAGCTAGTCCAGGCTCATTGTTCACTGCAATATCAAGTCCTGCACATGTGTGGAAACACCATTTAGAAGTCAATATATGTTCTGTGCAGTATCACACTAACAAGACACCTAAATCATTAAATATATATTTCATTATTGATTTTACAAAGTTTGAAAGAAGCTAAAATATGTGTGTACAACATCTTTACAAGTGACCACAGGTGCTTTCAAACTTGAGGAAAAATATGTTTCATTATGCTATAGATATTTTGAATAACAATTTAGTTTTAACGCTATTGTAATCAGCAAGTGTGGAAATCCTGCAAAAAACGAATTTTTGACAAATAACTGCAGGTCACAAGTGAGTCGATCCTGGCTTACTAGTTGCACTGAAGAGTAAAGAATTTTTTGTTTTTGACAGAATCTTATCAATGCAATTACTTTATTTTTTATGACTATTTAACTAAGGTATGCAGAATTAAAGGATATTCATTACATATTGCACCATTAAGCTTAGATTACTCTGTGACAGCAAACGTTTGTAAAGTTTCCTCCAATTGAGAGCAGAATCCAGTGATGACTTTATCCACAACAAAACGCAGATATCTTTGTGTAGCTCAGTGGGGAGTTTTCAGAGGCTCATGGAATCAAGCATGTACTGTACAGCTTGTCTTCTCTGCATGTGTGTCTCTCACACACATTTAAAACTGAGCCACTTTCAGAAGTGAATCAATACAAAAGTGGGTTAATGCACGGTTGGCACAATGCTACATTATCTCATAACCCACTTTGACTGTTGTTTTTACTGCTTTACACTAATGCTAAAATAGTTTCTGTTAAATTGCTCTACTGTCACAAATCTCTAAACAAACACACATTTAAATGTGTATGTTTTAACAACACTTACATCATATCCCTCTTTCTCCCTCTTCAACCAGCACTGATGAACCAACTCACACTCACTGCTGTAAAATCTATTTTCTCAGCTGCTATTTTTATAATGCAGTGACCTTTTAAGAGATATGAAAGAATGAGGCTGCATTCCAATCAATCAAATTCATAAATCCTTAATCCCACAGTGAGGGGATCAGAAAAGACATGTGAAAAGGGCAAACACCAGTGAAGGTCCGATGCCATGTGGACCAGATTGAAAAGCGTGTTTTGTTTATATCTGTGAAGTCAAATTTTCCACATGGGTTTAGAGGAAAATCCCAGAGCTCTGGAACAATTACGGCTGTCTGTCTACTTCCAGTTCTCTTATTTTGAAACTCATGCCATGTGAAATTCGATTTCTGGCTGCTTAGTGTGTTTGGGTTTGAATTAGCCATGTTAGTGCCACAGCTCCATGAATGGCAAAGCTCTCTACACTGGACTAGACTGACTGTATTTTACCAAATATCCAATGAAAACCATGAGAGGGTGACTGCGCTGCACTGCCTCAAGTGGCCATTTGAAGAATTATAGTCGGCTTAATTTTTTCAGCATTGCGTTAGCATTCATCTTAATCCTCTGCTATACCAGTTTTACAGACTCACTAGCATAAAGACAGAGAAATAACATTGTAAACGCTTTTTTAAAAAGTACAGAGAAGAAGACAAAATGAGATTCATATTAAATGTGCCAGATTAATAGCGCCACAAATCCTCATCCTTGCTGTGCAACCATCTGCATCCCTCCATGTGTGCCAACAGGGTTCCTATACTCACGACCAGAGGGAGTTTCTGCCTTGTGTGATGACCCCCGTGAACTTAGTCAGCCTCCTGGCATCCACCTCGAACCACTGCAGCGGGTCATCTCTCCCGGCACACCAGGCTCCATCATAGAGGTCATCCTCATAGATGCCAGCCTGTGGGCCAGAAACAGCAGGAGTTTATTCCATATGTACATGTTGACTGACACAGACAGCGTATGATTTTGTGTGTGTGTGTCATCTCATATATCAGAATGGCATATCAACAATGACTTTACACAGGTACAGGCTACATTACTAAACTGTCTCCTAATACAATGACAACATCTGTATAACACTGCCAGCGCTTTCTTCCAAATCCCTGCATTTCTGAATTATTTTGCAACAGTTTCAGTGTAACATTAGGACACATGTTCTTGAGACTTGCTGGGTTCGACAGCTGAAAACGTTAAACTAATTATGATGCATCAAACGTGGCCCTATAAAGCCTGTAGTGTGTCGACTGACACTTTTGGCTCAGAGCAAGATGTGTGAACAGTCACACTCATATGCTGACAGGCCACAAGCTGTTTATCTTCATCATCCGATCTCAAACATTATGATGACATAATGTACTATACATGCTGAGTGCATAATTTCACTGCCTCTTTCAAGCACATTCCTCTTATCATGCATTATACATAGAAGAAAGGAACTTGACAAATGTGCATATTCTAACATCAAACACATGTATAAAGGTACAATTTGTAAGGCTATTAAAGATTCAGAACATTCAGAAAGCAACAAAAATGATCAACAGAAGGTGAATAAGTTATAACGTTTTGCAGATCTACTGAAGTTAGCATGCAGATTAGCTAGTGCCAGATGGTGCCATCATAAATTGTACCACATAGTGGGAACTTAGTAACACATAGTTACTGTATGAAATGGTCACTGCATATTTCAGAAGCGTGTAAGAGCTGAGTCAATTTAAATTGCAAAGCACAGGTGAGCAAAGAAGCCTCTAATTTGTTGTTTTCTTGAGATTACTGCATGATCTTGCCAGATCATGGCACATAATCACTTTGTGGTACCAGGACACCATTGAACCAGTCTCCTAACCAAACAGCTAACTGCATTTAACTAGAATTTATTTTTAGCCTAGCATGATCTTCTTGGTGCTTACAATGGCCCATTTTCTGCCACAAACTTCTGAGATCTGGTTAGCGTGGCATATCTATCAGATCATTGCACAGACTTTTGTAGATTAGTTTGTTTGGCATACAAATTAAAGAAGAAACACCCTCTTGAGAAAGAAAAAAAAGAACCATTTTCACAAATTGTAGTAGCTGATTGGTTAACCTGACTTCCTTATGATTGTGGTCTGACAAAGAAGATACAAAATTAAATGTGAACATCTTGAAATGATATTTTAGTTTTCAGCTGTTTTAAAGCAGTTTTGTGAAGCACAAATCAATTTGTAAGGTAAGCTTTGGAGATACCTGCATGTTAGAATGTTCTGTTTGAATGAATGCCAGTTCATGGTGCATCCACACACTTAAATGCTAAATGGAGTATTGGCAAAACACTAAGTGATCCGTCATCGGTGCAGACAATGAGTCCTTTTATAAAGACCTCTGATACAGCTTTGGACGGGTCTCAAGGCTTTCTATTATTGTTTTTGTTTTCTTGCCAGTATGCATCTTCCAACATCAAGATATACTTAAATTTCATTGCTGTTGGTGTCTGGAGTATAAACAAACTTTAGCAGCTACAATAGTGAAAAACAAACTAGCTGACTGGACACAGGCCTGATTCAACAGGCAACATCTGCTATCCATGTCTTTGTCCTGATTTACAGATAATTGTCCTCAGAATAGACACCATCACTGATCCCTCCACATACACACACACACTAAATCCTTTGTTTTGCCGTTTGCCTTCTTGAGTGAATTAAGAGCCTCTTTCATTAATTGTGCAGTTGGAGCAGAAGATGAGGTTTGCCGCTGCAGACTGTATGCAGGCTAATACCCTCAAAGCACAGCTCGCACTAACAGGAAATACCTCTTCTCCCAGATGCCAGTGCTTTTTATTAAGTCTGTGGATGTGCCTTTGGTTTGATAGCAACACTATTACTTTCTCTGTTTAGTTAGCTTGTTTCAGAGTATTGAAATATGCGGCCAGTTGAAGCGGAATGAAAACGTTGTTCACATTTAACAGAGGTTATCACAGCTGCCATCTTTCCACCAGGCTCAACTGATCCTAAAATTAAAAAGATACTATCTCCCTGTCATATTTCTTTTGTACTGCTGCTGTGTGGTGATACAGCCTGAGGTAGAATGTGAGCCCCAACATTTCTAAGGTAGGTTTGCCCTCACATTCCAACCTTACCTGAATGTTAAGGCGGCCTCTGTGTGCACCAAGGCCGTAGCGTTTCGTAGATGAAGCATGAAGCTGGAAATCATCAATCTTGAGTGTCTCCAGTCCCATGGGAGGGCATTCTAGGCAACGAGAATGACAAATTGGCCTGTGATGGTGATGTTATGTATCATGTGTTACCTTGAGACAGAAGAATGCAGCTTTCCCTGCTGCAGCTCCTTAGTCAGCCAGCATGCATTCGTTAATAGCTTGACTCAACAGTAATGAGCAATTTGCACAGTGAGCTCAAATGTGTGAAGCAAGAAGACAGGCGCTGCACTCTGCTACCAATGAGACGTAATAATAACCGCTCTGTACAGAAAATCCAAAGTAATCAACACACAGTTAACACTTTCACTCTATTGCTGTGAAATACACAATTAAATGTGTGTTATGTTGGTATGCTTTGTTGCTTTTGATATTTCTAAATGAATTCACTTGTGCTTGCAGGACCCTTGAAAAGAGACTTTCTGTGCATCCATTTCTGTGCACACCTGAAAATCAATGCACAAAAGATGAGGCCTGAGTAACAAACTTTACTTCAACAGAGCAATGGCTGCTTTTATGTTTTAAGGTGCTATGAATTTCAAATTGTGTCAAGCTTCATGGGTGATTAATAGCTGCACGCTATGAACTTTTTGTAATTTAGCAGTGTACACCTATCGGAGCCATCTGACTGAATACATGATTAAATTGTTGAAATGACTGAAGATGTATCATTATCATGAAAGGGAGGCAATGGGAAATTGCCGGAGCTGCTACTGTTAACCTGTCAAGTTCCTTTCAAGGTTTAAAATAGATATTGAATGTGATCAATAGGAAGACATTTCAGTGTCAGAAATGTTTTTAAAATACACTTGTTTTTCTACACGATGTTGAAGTAGTGAATAGCAAGCTCAGAACACGATGGCATCAGTGAAGTGTAAAGACTACTGATAGCTGAAGTTCCTGAGTGTGAACTAGATGTCCTGCTGTGGGCATATGGACTCATGCAGAAACTCTGCAATGCAATATTTAACATGGACCATATACTTTACATCTATTTGTTTACATTTAAAAGTCTTCCTGAAAGTTTTTCTCTTTCAAGTGAATGATAAGTCTGTTTTTTTACTGTTTATTGTCTGTTTACTGATCATTTTTTAAAATATTTTACATTTTAAAAATATTTTTTTACCACATATTCGTAGCATTATCGTGCAAGTATACTTTCTGGAATCAAGGGACCTAAATAATCACATAATATATTAACTGGCTGAGCTAGTGATGGCAATTAGCAGTCATCAATATGAGTAATTAACTTGTAATTTACTCCTTGAGTACATGAATTATCCAGTAACCCCCTCAATGCTCCAGCAGTGCTGCAGCAGGCCTGCAGACGCCTATTTTGGGAAAAATGCAGTCTTTGAAGGAGAGAGCTGCACATTATTGAAGATGTTTTCTTTTGCTGCTGGAGTGAGTTTGCAGTTCATTTGAACAAGTGCCTGTATTTAAGTGATTGCAGAAAGTGAGATGGTATTCACTAAACAGAGCTCTCTGTGTGAGATTGGCTCATCTTTCAGTCTGCAGTTACAATGGATGACGACCCGTGAGTGCCGAACGGGCAAATCAGAGCTGACGTGTGAAATCTCTGCTGCCCGACGGCTCTTTGGGTCACATCAAGCTGTTTGCAGACTTCCCTGGACCACAGCGATGGAATTTCAGAGCAAGAATTTCCGATTGGGCACCGGTCTGTTTGTACATGGAGCATATGCTGCACATGTCGCTGTCATACAGCCAGTGCTGCATTCACAAATGAACATACAGAAGTGTACCAGACACAAAGAAGACAGTGGAATTTTCTTTAAGAAGGAGGCGGATCTGGGTTATTATGTGGAAGCACTGCAGTGAAGTAAGCTAAAGGAAACCATCCTGAATTGTTGTTTGGTGCATAAAGCAAAAAGAGTGAGAACCAAATGAATTCCTGCTGTAAGCGTAAACATTAACAAACCAGAAGTGAAGCTCCTGGTAAGACCAGTTAGCTACGTAACTCTATACAGCAATAAAACATGTGCAGCTGAAGTTTTCACCCTACATTTATAATCTTTATGGACTCATACTGTTTTTCAATGTAGTGGTTACAACATGTTAGCAGCCCTAAGGATCAACATTAACAGAACAAAAAAAACAATGGGTGCCTGCCATGTTGTGAGGCCTTAAATCATCATCACCATCTGCATACAATCCTTCATAGGAGGACCCACACGGCAACACAGCATCTGGATTCAACAATAGTGTGTTGTAGAAATGACAAAATAGACAGTCAAATATTCATGTGTTGCTATCTAGGCCTCTTGCCATGCTCTTGCTGAGGCCCCGAAGCAGATCTGGAATTAAAATTACTCAGTCAGGTCTCATTTCACATCTGGTGGTACAATATTGAAATTCTTTATGTGTGTGATTTATTCATATTCTG
This sequence comes from Parambassis ranga, assembly GCF_900634625.1. Lineage (NCBI taxonomy): Eukaryota > Metazoa > Chordata > Actinopteri > Ambassidae > Parambassis > Parambassis ranga. The sequence continues at coordinate 7,698,249 of NC_041039.1, read as the reverse complement.
ATGTTTATGTTCTGTTGCCTGCTTTTAAACAAAGAGGCTTTGGTCCTTTCTTATTAAAGTTTTTGATAAAACACTGAGCGCTGCAGCAACTATCTAAGAAGAAGTGGCAATCCCTAAACTTTACATTTTATTATAAAATAATGCAAAGAATTTGTGGGATACTAAATATATCATTGGATACAACTAACAATGTAATTTGAATGTAGTCAGGTAATGAAACTATGAACAAATCAACAGCTCCAGTTCTGTACAACAAGCCATTGGAGAGCAGGATTAATGGGAGAGATGAATAGCAACTAGATTAGCACACACCTCATGCCAATGGGCAGGATGTAACTACATCACTCACATATTTCTAAAGAGTCACAGTCTGCCTAACCACATACAGGCAAAGAGGTGAGTCCTGACCCACCTGCCACACAGAGATCACTCTCATAATGCTGCACGATTTTAGGTTCTAATATAATAAACGGCAATTATTCATTTCTTAGTACCAGAAGTTGCCGCATGCTCTTGTCACCTGCTTACGATGACCCCTCCCCTGACCTCAATAAAGAGATATTGAAGTCCGGAGGCCTGGTCCCCACAGCAAGCTGAGGTCACTTACTTTATCCAGCAGGCAGGTTGCTCTGTCTATAACCTCTATGCTGTAGCAGTGCCTGACAAAAACAACATTGATCTCCTCTAGAATCTTTTTTTTTCCATGTCCCTTTAAATTAGGCCTTTTCATTCCTCAACAAGGATTTCTCACTGTAAAAACCCATTTAATAACTCAGGGTGACAGACTCTGCCCTGAATCATCACAAGACAGCTGCACATGAAAAAAACATTTTATCAAACGCAGCCTCAGCAGCTTTACTGAGCACATGTGATGCACTGTGATATCTGAGCGGAAACATTTTGTTTCAACACATTTCTGTAACATCTGATGGGAATAATGAATGAGCTCTTCAAACATCCGCTGAATGGAACTTTGAAAATCCCCCATTCACAGTAAATTCCCTGTTGTTTTGCTATACACATGTGGCAGCAGTCTCACAACACCAGAATAATTAGCAGGTGGAGATCTCTATATGTTTTAATAGTCAGCTGATAAATCAGCTGCTACCAGGAGACGTTGGAACAAATTTGGAAAACCGAGTCAGAGTTTCAGCCATGAAAACATGATTTTTGGAAGCAACATCTTGACTGCGCGAGCCATGCCAGGCGTGTCGGCATGGTGCTCCCATTTTCCAACAGGCAAGAATATCCAACTTTCTGCTCTGGCTCCTCAGTGCCAAATTAATAATGGCAGCTTTTCTGTCTGCGTCCTCACAATAGCTTCAACATAAACACATCAATTCACAGCACACTTAATTTCCCAGCAGTATTAAATAGCGCTTCACATAATGATTGAAATGTCTCACTCTGTGTAAATATGTCTAATAGGAGCTGTGGAAAGTCTGAGGTCAAAGCGCTTGCACTTAATCAGTCGAGTGAGGTAAGTTGGTCATTTGACATGCCAGAAAAGCTACCAGGGCATCCTGGCTGCAGTTTAACAAATATTCTGTGATCCATGGAAACCAAACACAATGCTTTATAGGCAAAGAGGAAAGCGGTGCCTCTGAGAGCATCATCTCACACTGCCAGACCTTTTCTCTCAGGGAACATTTAGCTTTCTGAAAACTCTGCTCGCCTTTCCAAAATATTTGTCATCTCTGAGAGAGTTTGTTTCTTTTTTCCCATCATAACGGCTCCTGTGGAAGTGGAGAAATGACCCGTGCACATCAGTGGAAAGATGGATTTTTATGAGATCATGAATTTCCCATAACAAGTGAGTGTCATCATGTTTTTGGGTTTTTTTTTTCACTCACCCTCTTTTAATGAGTTGTACAGCCCGTCTCCTTCTGAGATGCTGTTTGGGTTTTTCAGGGGGCTCTTCTTGTTCTTCTCTGCTTTTTTGCTGGGGGCTTTTACTGGAAAAAAGGAAACATTTTACTATTTTACTATTGAGCACTAAATCATAAAAAACTGATGAATCCTTGTTTACAAAAACAAAAAGGAAAGAGATTAGATCAGATGCTGCACATATGGGTGGATTCCGGGTTGTGGAGTGAGCCAAGAGATGACTTTTGGGCACACAATTTTAAAAAAAACCTTTACATCCTTGTACTCCATGCATTCATTAGCTCATTTTAGCCAACACTCATATGCATAGCATGGGGGCAGGAGGTTACATTCCAGGCTCTGAAGATGGAAGTGTGGTTTTTAGTTGAGCTTCAGGCCCCACATGACAACAACAACTCCCCTCACATCTGAAAGTCTTTATTCTGCTCTCTTTCTGGGGACAGGTTAAAGCCTCCACACTGCTCTGAGCTGCATATGTGGTTTAGGATTTTTCAGAATGCACAGACACACAGAGCTGGTTGGTGCAGGCAGTGCTCACGTAAAACCTGATGAATGTACACCACAAATAATGCATGAAACTCAAAAAAGACATTATCTCATATAAATACTACTACTGCCACTCGGCATATAGTAAAAAACATCTGCTTCCTACTTCCTTTTCTAAAACTCTTTAGAAATTGGAAAATAATTATTATGTTTACATGCAAACCCATCATGCTTTCCATACTTAAAATAAAAGATGAAACATGAAAACATGAAAAAACATGAAAATGTAACAGATGCATTTGAGGATGATGAAAGAGAAACAAACCTGACCTGCAAGACCAAAACAAGCTGAAAGACACTAAAATACTCTTTAACTAAGGGAAAATTTAGCAATAAAATACTAGTTAATTCATGGTATTATAATGCGGTGAAAAAAAGACTCATCAAAGGAATACAGCGACTTGTTTTCAGTGTTATCATCCTCCTCCTGCCTCACCTGCAGCAGGTATTCCTGCTGAGACACGTGAAGCCAGATGCCTGAAACATGAGGTCAATGCTACACAGCTGCTCTACATTACCTGCCACCGACCTGCAGAAACCCACACGCCTGTTACCATCTTCCAATCACATGCCAGAGTTTCAAACATACCTACAAACCTGCCACTGCACACAGGCTGAGTAAACCGCACAACAAGCGTGGATCTCACATGTGCTCCTGCATATTATGCTCTGCCCTGACCTCTGCTGAGCACGAAGCTGTTAATCCTGCTGTGCTGCAGGAGCCACACAGAAACATGGCTCTGATCTATATGGGGAGTCAAGAAGAAGAGAAGGAGGAGGTTTTTGTTTTTCTTTGCACATCCATTACCATACATGTGAATTGAATTTAGGAGGAGTGAAATGAGCACATCGTTTTCTTCTAATAATGCGTGAGGAAAAGTGGTTAAACAAAAGCTTTCTGAGATGCAGCATCCTTAATTTAAATCTTAAGGAAACTATCAGCCATTCACTATCAGCTAGTGACGACTCAGAACTTCACTTTGCCTAAAGTTTCAGCTTTAGTTTTCTAGCCATATTCAGGGGGGGTTTCTAGATCAGCTTTTACAACAGAGGTTGGCTGATATTGTCATTTTCTCAAGTTGCCCCTCTAAGAGATGACAGTGTTTTACCTGATTTGGCATCAGCTGTGGTTTTATCTGTCTTCTTGCCTGCTTTCCCCTGTGGCATTTTCTTGGCAGGGTTTTGCCTGGATTGTTCGTGCCCATCAGGTTTTGAGGCCACAGGCTTTTCCAACATTTGGACCTGGTTGTATTGTTCTCTTGTCAGCAACTCCTGCATGTAGTAATCCTCATCCTCACCAGCAGAGCCCCTACTTAGGTTTGCAAACCCCACAAGCAGTCCCAGCAGGGCCAGGGTGGTTAAGAGGCAGAGGCGTTGTCTCGTCATGACCCCGGGGGGATTATCTCCAGCTCAGAGTGCCTGATGCCGTCTCCAGAGGAGCCTGCTGCTGCTGCTGCTGCCGGGCTGCGTCCCATCAACTGTTTCGTCTTCCTCTCCCTCCCCGCTGCAACACGAAGAGTTCACAAAGTTCTCAGAGCACTCCAAGTCACTGACGAAAGCAGCGGAGCCAGAGGGTCCATGGACGCCTCAGCCTGGGAAAAATGCAGTGAGGGAGGGAGAAACACAGAGAGCGGGAGAGGGAAGAGGCAGGGAGACGGACAGTGCTGCTCTCTCCTTTAGATGCTGGCAGGTGACTCAAAAAACCCTTTTGTTCCTCTTAGATTCAAACCAGTCCAGACTGCTGACACATTGCAGAATCATTTTATTGGTCTGCATTAAAACTGAGGTACAAGCATAATTCGACACATTCAGGATGTGTGTTCATCTTCACCACCTCCCACTCTGTCTCAGGGGGAAACAGAAGGGAGGTTTCTTTATTCCTTACTTGTTTAAAAGATGGATCAGAGAACAGACAAGTGTTCTGACTCATGTAGAGGTGTGTGGCACTCTGCAGTTTAATGAAAGCCAGCCTCTCAGAGTAATTTAAGCTCTTCTTCTAGACGTGTGCACCAATTTACACTTTAACCAGCAGCTGAAATTCAACCAAACAAACCCTCTATGGAGCATCCAGGCATGTTCCAACACAGGGATGGAGCGCTGCCCTGTGTGTCACTGCTCATCACATCAGCACTGTCTGTTTCTCATAAAGCCTTTCGTCTCTTTCTCTCTCCCAGCAGCCGATGGGAGCCTCGCTTTCAGGAGAAGACAAAGCCTAAAGCAAGAGACACATTCCTGATTAAAACCACATTTTGTCAGCTAAAAGAGTTTTCTCTAAGTTTCACCACAAGGCTCCTGCTGTCTTATCTCTGATATTCAAGGAGCATTTGGAGTTAGTGCTATAAGCAAAAGAAACGTCTCGCCTTAGGCTTAGAACATTTAGCTATAATGAGTGGGGATTCCACTGAGCACTCGCACAACTAATAAGTACAGCTTTTGACATTTCATCAACCTGAGGCAAGACAAACTAAGATAATAATCCCTTAACAAGAGCGGTGACCTGCCTGGATGCTGCCCAATTTAAATGCATTCAATCAAACCTGTGATGTAGATGGACATTGTAAGTCCAAAGGATATGCAGCCAGGAAATCAGTTTTACACCTGAGACTGAGAGGAGCTTCTGTAAAGAGGCTAAAAGGGGGGGAGAGGCTGCAGGCTAATCACAGAAGAACAGCATCGGGAGTGGGTGGACAGCTCGAGGCTGGAACGCTCCATGTTCAGCTGGCACAATCCTTTACCAGCTATAGGCAGGCACTCACTGCTCGCCCACTCCTCATCTAGACTACACCCATCCTGAACTGTCTGGGAGGAAAAAGGAAACGGAAGGAGGGATGAGAAGGAGGCAGCCAGGATGACTAAGACTTTAAAGCAAAGGCATGAAATATCATTCCTTCCAGCACACCTTAACACAACCCCAAGTGTGCATTTCTTTAAATATCTCATACTGTAGCTGTGATGCACCTGCACAACCGTACACATTTGATTCAAAAAATGTCATGCAACTATTAACTGTGCCCAATATGGCCTTTCACTGAGCTTCAATTTCTCTCAATGAAGCTGGTTAGCTATGGTCAACATTTATTAAAGCATGAGACGTCTTCCTAAACCAGCTGTCCTGCATTAAATCACCTGCCGGCAGATCAAACAGCTGCTTATCAGGCTGTGAAGCAGAGCAGCTTGAGGCAGGGATGTTGTGACAATAGCTGTCTTTCCCAGTGAGGAACACCCAAGGTATAGGAGAGTGACGGCCTATGCCTTTCTCGATAATCTCTAAGAGGGAGAAATCCCCCGGCTGTATTCTCATTAATTGGACGTCAGCGCCTAGAGTGACAAGTTAGAGGCTCAATGGCAAATGCCTTCCTGCTGCTGCTTTGTCACCTTATAATTGATGAAAAGGCAGGGGACTGACTGGAGATAGAGCATCTCAGGGTGTAAAGAATTATATAGAGTACTATTGTACAGTTCAGCAGGACCTGACGAACAGTGTGCAGCCAGTGATAACCCCATGCTGCCTCAGCCTACTTGAGATGAAACATTACATTAATTAAAGTCAGGAATGAACCCAGACCAGCTTCAAAATGTTTGCTTTTTGCATGAGGGGACGGTCTGATTAATCTCTCAGTATGTACACACAAAAAAATGTATGCAGGCCAACACATTTTGCAGTCATCCATCAAATACAACCTTGAGAGTGTCAAACTGGCTTGCAGCCGATGTTTATAATGAATTCGGATGTTGGGAGTTCATTGCGGACAAACAGGGACAATCTCTCCTTGTTGTATTTATTTACATGTACACTAAAAATGTAGTGAGACACATTTATGGATCCAAAACGTGTCATATTACAACCTTGGGATTTACTGCTTTAAAGCTGTAAATCTCAAGGTCTTTGGACAATCTTTGTACAATCATCCAATATCTTCGGACAATCATGATATCTTTAGTGGCAATGGCTCCTTCTTACAGGAGGATAAAGTGAGCTGCTGAGTACCAAGATGGCACAAAGAGACCCATCCTAAAAGACCCAGAGCCTCCAGCTCAGGATGGCCTCTGAGGAGCAAAGGGAGTGCTACAGGTGGACCTGGAGGAGGATTCCAGTATTACAAGGAACTACGATGTTGATCTCTGAGACACCTACAGGAGTGCTCTTTCACCAGGACAACACTCCACCCGCAGTCCACAGGGGTGATGGCTGCCATCCAGGAATGTGGATTTGAATGACTACCCTGTTCACCAAAATTGGCATCTTCACTACTATCTGTTCCCCTAAGATGAAAGAGCTGCCTAGTGTTCACCATATGATATCGTCAAAGATCCATATGCTCCACAAAATGTCTGAATATATATATATATATATATATATATATATATATATATATATATATATATATATATATATATATATATATATATATATATATATATATATATATATATACAGTATATATATATATATATATAGTGAAAAAAATTCCTAATTGTCTTCTGACCACATCTATTATCAGCATGCGTATGGAATGTTCTTCAACTTTTATGGCTTTCTAAACCCATCAAAAATGTATTGTTTGTCTTGTTTGTGCACACACACTTCTAAAATTGGCTCAATTAAACTGTGAACATTTCTGATCACAGAAAAAGGGGTAACAGCCTGGAGATGGATCTCAGCAATATTTCTTCTGTGTCCATGGAAACTGTGTGAAACGTAGCAATGGTCAATTTGCTAGACTGGCACACATGCAGAGCCGCACGCTTTGAGACTTGAAGTCTGTGTCTTATGTTATGTAGCTTATGTTTTCATGGTGTCCTTTCTTGGATCTGAGCAGTAAAGATCTAATAAGCCGTTTTTATTAGCTCTTAAGACTGAATTGCATAACTTCACAGGTGATAGCATTTTTTTATTTGTTGCCTAATGCTCAAATGGATTTCAGATACGTTGGAAACAACACTCAAAGGAGACTTTTGATAAACGGAGCACAAAGCATGGTGAATAGATATTTAACTTGTGTTATGGTTTCTGTTGCATACTATTGACCATAAATACAGATCTTTAAACATTTGGCAAAAATGTGTCAATCTTTATAAAAACAAATTTTACTTGAATGTGAGTAATATCTTGTGTCAGATACTGTCAGGTGTTTATTCAGGCCACTGAGACAAAATGTTCTGTGGACATCTGTCTTTTACAACCTTAAGTTTTCTCCTTTGGCTCTGTGCAGTTATAGCTGTATTTGTATGGTCCCTGCAGAAACTATTACATTTGTCATGGTACCAAAATTATGGAGAATTTATTGTTGTTTGTGGTTTGGTTGCTCAGTTTGTCATCATACTGAAGACCTGTGGTGATGAAAAGGCTCTTTATCTATTTATCACACTCTGTAACATCAGTTTTACTACATGGTGGCCTGGATCCTGGTGCGTTTCAGTGCGACCATCCTCGATTTTTCTCTCCTGAAAATGTTCCTTTCCTGAACACCTGTGTTTCTAATTCCTTTTGTTCACATTCACCACAGCTGGGGCGGCTTCCAGCTGGATATGACAGACACGGGCCAGATGTTCACATTCAATAACATTTTTCAATGTGAAATGCAAGAGGATGGATCAGTGAATTTGCATATGAGCACAATCAGATGTAATAAAAGTTGATTCAATACGTAGCTGCCGTGTCTTCTGGTTTACTAGCATGCGTTGGACATGTCCTTTGATCCTAATGAGACAATAAAAGGGTTCTCAGCCTTTTAAACAGCTCTGATAAAGTTGACAGTAAAGCTGTGTGTCCTACAGCGGGGGCACCATGAAGGACAACTGTCAGTTTTTGCTGCTTCGTGGAGATCTGCCGGGTCCGCCCTAGGCACTACTGCAACCACTTTAGAATTCTGTGCTGTCCCCATCTTGAAATGATTGCCTGGAGACTGAGGTGACAGCTAATGCAGAGCAATGACCCTGGATGCACTGAAACTTGTTAAACAATGACTCAACTGTTAAGGGCATAAGAAGCCTGAGAGGACACACAAAAAAAGAGCAAACATCTGGTTTAGCACAACCTCCATTGTTAAGAAAACAGTATGATATAAATCGTTGAATTGACTGATAGAGCCAGGACAAATAATTAGAATGCAAACATGCAATAAAACAATTCAAAACATCTACCAAATTTTAAAAAAGCCCAGGCATTAGTATTTATGCAAGCATGAAAACAGCACAACCTTAGTTTAGGAGACTGTGTGAAGAAATAAGCAGGGTAATCTGCAATCAAGGGCTTCGCCAGGGACCATTTCTATTTCTACAGAATGTGTCCAAAACAGATAAAACTGCATAGCACTGTATATCACAAACAGATGTTTTGGGCTGAGCTTCTCTAACAAAACCAAACTGAAAAGGATTCCTCTTAATATACTCTGCTTATTTTTGGAATACTGTGCGTAATATAAAAGAAAGCACTTCACTTTCTATAAGAAATCTCACACAGTTTTTATAAATATCTGTTTTCCCTGCATTCCTCTCTCCCTCCATCATCAGCGGGTATGACTAGGCCTTACACGGCCTCTTCACATTTAACTGGCAGGCTATGAGAGCACTCAATCAGCATGATGGCTCACAAATGTTTGTTGCATAAACTTGTTTATCCAGATTTTTTTTTTCCCCCATTCTCCGGCTTCACTGATCATCAACAGTGAGACACATGGCTACAAACGATGACTGCTACATAGCAGCAGAGGTTGTGATTTTTATCAAGTGCACTGTTTTAAAACTTAATCAAGTAACATAAAGCCCTACACCAACACAATGGATTTTCATTAAAGTTTACTTTGACAGAGGACCAACGTGTGATCAGAATAGGAAGGGAGCACAGGCAGGGAGAGATACGTGATGAGGAAAGAAAAGAAAGACATTGAAGAGGTAACCAACTCTGCTACAGCCTGTCTTCAAGGCTTATCCAAACTGACAGAGAAGAAATGGACCTGGGGAAAATAAATTCTCCCAAACACATCCAACATCCTCCCATAAATGTGACCTAAAAATGCCCTGCCCATACATGTTGGAGGTTCAAGGAATCCATCGTTATGCAGCTGGCATCTACACAGCTTCTTTTTCAGGCAAATCTGGTCTATACAGCATTGGTGGAGCCAAATCCTCTTAAAGGATAAGGTTACCTATAGTCTATATGTATTTCCATCCCATAAAAAGTCCAAAACCAACAATGCTTTAGCCCTTCAATAGCTTCCAAACTTCCAAGTCTCTGTGTGGTAATCAGGTCAGTGTTCCTACAGAGGATAGAATCAGTGCTGCAAACACACACCTTGAAGGAAGTTCACAGTTAAGATGGGTGGACTAAATCCACATATGGTTATACTCTAAAACAATTACAGGCTAAACATAACAGAAAGGACAGACCAGATCAAAAAAGAGCAAAGACAGGAAATAAAACAAACAGGAAGTACAATTTTAAAATAAGAGAATACGGGAATGACCTGTTTAAGGACCATCTCGAGAAAGTCTCCAGAATGAATGGGGTTCTGTGGAGCTACAGTTCAAAATGAACAAGTCATATGCAAATTTAATATAATCATAAAGATACAGGTTTTAATGTTTTGCTGCTTTTTTATTGGTAAATTATGTTTTCATGCTATAACTCAATCCATTTCATAAATATTTGCCAATACCAAAATAAAACGTTGTCTCGTCGTGACGCAGGTGTAGTTAATCACTCTTGACCTGTAGGTGAAGTTTTGCAAATGGCAGAAGTGGACAGGCGCACCGTGAAATAAAACAGGAAGTTCAACTTACAATTACGACAGTGTTTAAGAAGGGCCAGAATACGCTTCCTAAATTATTTATTGTTGCGGAGATGTGAAGAGTCGTCACTTCGGTAAATTTATGTCATCACAAATGTCTGTTTTGTGCTCAGCTTCATTTGCTAACTAAGTTGCTAACTTTCGCTAACTACTGAATCAAATCTTCGTGCTCGCTGTCTGAAATGTTTATTTTTCACTTCTGCTGTGATGTGTTTTATTGGTTGTGGTTTACTCATAGTGAAAACTTACTTTGTTGTAGCACATGCTGTGCCATCTTTCTACACTGGTTACGCATGCTAATATGGTTGTTTATTAATGTGGATTTGTGCAAATTTCCTGCATGAACTTTTCTGTTTTGGTTGTAATGCAAAGCATTGTGTATTTGTTTTAGTGATGTAAATATGACTGTTGCCCCACAGTCCATTTATATAATCATTCCTCTGTTTTAGGCCCCACAAACAGACTGTGGCTTTTGTCACACGTTGTAGTCACAGTCACTGTGCTCATCTCCAGTATTAGGAGAAATGTATCTAAACACAAAGGAGTTAGTGGAGGTTGAGTGTTTGTGGTCTTTATGGTAATTGCATTTTCCCAGCTGCTCCGCTGTTTCTGCAGCTTTAAGGCTCTTCAGTGTGTGTTGCATGAGATGGACTGAACTCACAGTATAATTCTGAGGTGCCCTTTGCTCTGCTCTGCTGCTCACATACTTTACTGCCATACTGCTACAGTCTTTCCATAAGTTCCACCTACACCCCAGCACCCATCCGTAGGCTAACTCCAAAGTTCCCCCAGGGTAAAGCTGTAATATCATCTGCTGTGCTGAGTATCCTTGTGTTTGTGGGAAGTGATGTCAGAAGCAAAATGCCAAATATCAGCACAGTGATGTTCGTTCCATGTGAGGTGGTTGATTAAGAGTCTGCATCTGAGAAAACAGTCATATTCCCATGACAACGAGTTGTATTTTTAGTCTAAATTCTGCATGTCCGTTCCCAAAGTCTGGTGTTTTTGTGTCCAGTTTCCTGTCAGTCACTCTACTGTGATGCAGCGCAGACTAGGACAGGAGAAGCTTTGGTTGTGTTTGTGAATTCTAAGGAAATTGGAGTTGGATTGAGGCTTTTTGTTGATGCAGAACTTCTTCAGCCAACCAGGTGCACTGTCCAACTCAACTCTAAACTTATTATAATGCAAGTGACTTGCTGTCAGATTGTTTTGACATGAGTGCGGGTGATAGCTGCTGGCTCTTTGAGATTGTACAGAGCTGGTGTCACTGCAGGTTTCCTGTTAAATATGGTTTTCCAGTGGTATCTGGGTCACTTGGATGAAAGGTTGAGAAGAAAGGGCTGCTAGAACTGAAATCAATGACATGTGATATTTGTATTTATTTATTTTTTGTTTGTTTTTGGTTTTATGTATATATGTTTTTTTTAATTTCATGGCACACTTTTTTAAAAGCACTATTTTTCTGGGTATTATTGATGTTAAATCTGTATCATTTCTAAAGTTCAGTTATTGTTAAGTGTAGTCTGCCCTCTGCTGTAGAGAGTAGATAATGCAAGTTGTTCAGTAGCAGAAAGAGAGTAAATTATCATGACAGCATGTTGAGACAAATTGCATAGCTGCCAGTTTGTATATGACATTAGGGATTAATTTAAACCCTTTGAATAATCACACCATTGTCTGTAGTCTTTAGGACAGCCTGTATTCTATTATATGTCTTTTAGCCAATGGTGAATTAATTTTAGGATTGTAGCTACTCATGTTTTACAGTAGAGGGCAGTGTTGTTTCATAGATATTCCATATAACACTTGCTCCAAATTAAGGCACAATCAATCTCTTTCCTCTGTTTGAATGTTGAATATACTCCAGCTGTGTTGGATAAAAAATAACAAAAATTGATGTCTAACTTTAATTAATCAAACAAAACTTAAAAAGACGTGACTCAGTTTTTAATATCTTTAAATTCACTATTTATTTATTTTTTTTTTTTACATTTGATCACAAGAAAAAATAAATCAAAACCTGCCAGGTCTCATAATTTTACTCATTCACTCTCCACTATTACACATTCACACAAAACCAACACACTTGTTTGTGCTATTTTCTGTCTTGAGTCATCTCTTTTATAACTTAAAAATAATTTATATTAAAAAAACATTAATTTTTTATGGGCACTTGAGAGAGATGAAACCCAAACAAAGGGGCCAGCTGATGCATCCGTGGTTTTTTACTGAAGTAAACTGAAGATTGACAGCTCAAAGTTTATTCTCCCAGAGGAAGGAGTCATTCCGCAGCACTTTTGCTAGTTTCTCATTGAATGGCGTGTAGAAGTCCCGCAGTATTTCTTTAGTGATGGACAGCATAGGTCCCAGGTTTTTGTCAGCTGGCCTCCTGGTATTTGACGCTGGACTTCTTGTAATTTCTGACTCAATTTCTTTTGTAAGTGGCCCTGTAAAACACACAAACACATCTTTTAAATCAAGCCTTTCTTGGCCACTTCACTGCAGCACTGAATAAAATGCTCTGAAATGACTCTGAAACAGAAGATTCTGTGGCAGGTAATCACACCTCATGTTGTTTGACAGCTCTATAAAGAACTAAGTCTAACTTTTTGGGGCAATTGTACTATGGTGTAGAACGGTGGCTTCTACACCATCATGGGCCATGGGGTCCTCCAGAAGGTGCATGATTTCAGCTTTCTATTGCTTTTCTTCTGTTAATAATCACAGCCACTGCAAATGTCCTGATCAGAGTCCCCAGAGGAGATGAGGTCACATTTTCTGCTGTGCTGCTGCTCACTCACCCAGGTTAAGGAAATCAAAGACTTTGTGCATTGTATATTTCCTGTTAGAGGCATGATCCTCCAACCTTAGGACCAGAATCTGTTCCCTGCTGAAGACAGTCAGCCAGTCCATTAAGTACACGATATACAAGCCAACTTGCAATCGGACCTGGGGGCATAACACAAAAGAATCAACATGAGATAACCAGCATGCAATGCCTTCTGACATGGGTAATGCTACACCATGTGGCCATGTTATTATGTAGAGGAGTTAAGGAGTTATCTCTAGAAGAAATCTGCATCGACAAGTAGCCTAATCTTTGTGACAGTTCAATCAAAACAAATGCCAGTTTGTCAGCAGACCATTCAAAATGTATGCTCACACTCCAGGCCTGCAACCTTTTCTTTGTTAAATCAGATTGGCACAGGTTTGGTCAGTTGTGTTCTCTGGCTGGTGTTAATTTGTTTTTCTTCCTGGACTTTAATCTGATTGCTAAAATCAATTTATCAAGGAGAAACAGGCTGAGAAACTGTTGTAGAGACAGCTGTAATGCTTTTCACATGAGTTATTAACTCTGATACAGTAGATGAACAATGTCAATGCTACAGCGTAAGCATGCTCCCAAAGGCCTGTAAAGCTTTTCAGCAGCAGTTGGAGAGGAGGACTTTTAAATATAAGGCAGCCAAAACAGGCCAGACCAGTCCACTCTATGCCCCCCCAACAAGTATGTCTCAGGGTACTGTGGGAAAAGCTGGCCAAGGGCCTAACACTGGGGCCCTGCACTGACTGACACTAAGACTTGTTCTGTGAGTAAGTAAGAAGGAAATACTGGTAAACTATAGTTCGCAGAGAGCTTGAGGTGGTTAACTGCACAGTGGTTGAACGGTGTTGCCAGTCCCTTTCATAATGTCCATCCTGCAAGCTTTTAGCATGTGCTAATGAAGTGTGGATTTCACTCCATCTGTCTTTTTCACTCCTTTTCATCCTTCCCACCAGCTAATGGCCGCTAAATGCGAGAAAAAGAGGGAGGGAAGCGAGGAACACTCACTGGCATTGCATTGTTGACAGTAGTGTTGTAGACACAGGAGCGCATTGTGTACTCCATAAGGCACCCCTCGAATAACTGCAGAGATTCTGACACCTTCTCGTGGAAATCCTCAGCAGATTTATTGGCAATACCAAAGTAAAGGTAGTCAGAGTAGAGCCTGAAAGACAACAGAGAAGCTCATATTTTCAACATTAAATACACACAACAACTCGGTAACACACACTTTGCTGGTGTGACACAATGTACAAAGTAAAGCAGGTGATTATCCATTTACTTGTTTTAAAAATATAAGTTTCCAAACAAACTCAACTCAGGCCATTTTTTTCTGAGATTTCTAATCTCAGCTCTGATTATTATTTTTTTGTGTGTGCATGTTTCATTTCATTTAGGCCTGTATGAAAAATAAATGACACAAGGCCATATAAACACTCTATTGCAATTTAGTTTGACCGTGTCTGTGCCGAGGAAAAATGGCTTGGTTGTAAACAAGTCTTGTGTAATAAAAACAGCACGGTTAATCTAATTGAGCATGCAATTCATTTCCCCTCGAATTGTTTTTGGGAAAGGTTGCACAGGCTGTGATTTGACAGACAAAAGCAATTACAGAGAGCATGCTCAGACATTCTGCAAAGTGAAAAAAAAAAAAACGTTAACAGTGTGAAGTAATCCTAGTTTGAGCGGGACATCTCGCAGGCATTCAGCAGTAAACCCTTCTTGTGTCTGATAAAGGCATCATCATGAAACTTATGTAACAGCCAGCATGAGTAAAAGCCAGAATTTCATTTGTGAGAACACATCTTTTGTTTCCTATAAACAGGGGGAAGTATCTGTCTGTGTCGGCAGTGTAAACAGTTGTGATAAGGGTGTGTGTGAGGATTGTATTTGAATCATTGACATTGACATTTAAAAACAGAGATTCCTCCCACCTTTCCACCGGGTCCCTGAGCATGACAATAAAGTGGGCGTCAGGCTGCAGGGCGTGGATGAAGTCCTGAATGAGGAAGGGGGGCTCTCCCTCTGTGTTGTTGTCATAGAAATATACCCAGGCATTGTTGTCCCACATAGTGGATGCACTGGCTTCTCCTGCAAAATACATGGCCACAGCGGTTCAAATAAAAATATCATGCACATAAAAATTAAGTCATGCAGAGACGAAACAGAGCACACTGTTTGTTTGGTGTGTGTAGTAGATTTGTTTTACATTAGCAGCTTTTCTTAATTTTTAATCGGATCTTGTAAGGGAGTTTACGTTGACAAAATAAATAAATAAAAATAATTTAAAATTAATAATAAAAATTTGTTGTATTTCTTGTTTCAAATTATCAGTTTATCCTTCCCAGAAAAATACCATTATCCCTCCTGTAGTTGCGTGAGTTATAGCCTGTGATCATGTCTTGTTGCTACAGTGTTATAGTGGCAGAGAAGCTTGTAGCAAAAGGGACAAGTTTGCTTGGTAACACATGTTTAATTTTTTAAAAGGGGTCTAATCAATACGTCTTTCACATAAATGCCTTTTTTTGTCCAAACAACTAATTTCCCTTATTCCTTATCTTTCATAATACAAGAAAATGCTGACAATAAAATATATTCCAAAGAGCAAGAAGCAATTACAACTCCAGCTGTGAGGGAAAACTGTGAACTGACAGCAGTCCACACAGTGACAGTGATGATGTTCATAGAGAGTCACAGAACGTCATTTCTCAAACAATTTGGAGGTAGAAACATTATCAGGATGTGCTGAGAAATGATATCCTGGATTCATTAGGCTGTCTGTGCCTTCATTATCCTCTTATCTGTGAAGTGAAGCCATGATGTATTTGGAGGGAACACAACGTGAGCCTTATCTGCATCACTTCCTCCAAGGAACGGATGATACCCAGGATCCATTTTCTGTGATGACAACAGTGAGAGCGAAACAGGATCGCTGCTAATGCTGTTATGGCTAAAATGATACACACTGTGATCAAGTCTATTTAAAGGGTCTGTGTCCATTAAAAGGGCTTATTTTGCTCCACAGGGAGAGGCTATAATGGGACAAACCAATGGAGGAGCCAGACCGGTGTGCCTCTGGTGTTTCACAGTGGCTTGGTCTTGGCTGGCGGTTGAAGAGAATCTAAAGATCCTGGCCGAAGGCCTGCACCTTGCTGGGCTCTCCCAGGGCACCGTGTGAATACTGAGAGGGACTTTGGCACACTCCCCCCTAACAAGGATTATTTATTTAAAGAGAGAAACAAAACAGGGCAGCATGCTAAGCCACGCTCAATGCACTGACTCAGTCCAGTGTGAAAAGACTATTGTTGAAAACTTAAATCAGTTTCTCTTTCAGCTGAGCAGTTTCTTTGAGACAGAAACAGATAGAAGCGGAGGGGCTGGAAACAGGATATGCAGATGGAGGAAGGAGGTTTGTCAGACGTCTCCTCCCCACTGTGGATATTATTGCTGTCCTGACACAAAAACAATGATTCCTTTATACAGCACTTCAGTGAAGTGGCTAAGTGAGGCAGAGGGAAGTCCAGTATTATTAAGCTGTTAGAGCCTGTCTTTGGGGCTAAGTCACACCAGCCCTCTCAAAATGTACCTTCCTTCACTTTCAAGTGAAAGTGGCTGCCAAAGAGCAGCCCTTTGCTTCAGCATCACTCCCTGCTGCTTTAATGGTAGCTTTGTAACATTGGAGACAAGATTACAAGTGAAGTTCCAGGCAAGTGGCAGGTCAACCCAAGCCAAGCACTATTGGCTGCAGCCTGACGAGGGCACGGAGTACTGTCAGGCCATGTTCCACGCAAAGATCACAACGCAGATGCATGACCTGTGTGAATAATACGATTCAGCAGAGGGAGGAGAGCAAGAGCTGTTCTCTGACATGATGGCAAAAAAGGAAGGCAGATTATGCTGAACAGGAAATGTTTGTGCAACTAAAAGTGTCTGGAGATCTGATTAGCAAGATGTCAGTCGATGTTTTACACAGTATCACTGGTATAATTTCCTCTTAGCTAGCAGTCAGTACATCACTCTCACGCTAATCATACCACAATAGATAGGTAGTGTTTTATTGATGTTGGTAAGTAACTTGTTCTCATTGGGTGCCCTTTCTGAGGTTTGTGGAGTTTGGTATTATGCCTTACTTTGCTTGCACAGCACAAACACAGAATATGATATTCAGTTTGCAGTTTACAGTACAGCTTAGGCCTGAAGTTCATTTTAGATACAAAGTCTGGTTGAGCTGTTTTGGGACTTAACAAACCCTTTAACTTTTTGTGGCCATATTTTTAGGGGAAATATACAAATAAAATAAATACAAAATTAATAAATAAAATAAAAGGAATAATTCTAAAATTATAAAATAATACATATTAAAATTCCTGTGCAAACTCACAGGAAATTGGTGAGCGTCTGTGAGAACGATCTTCCCACATTTTTTTTTTCCCTGTTTGCATTAATGCCTTCAGTAAGAAGTTACATATAGTGTAGCACCACTTAGTTCCACAACAACCCTGCATGTAAGCTTAAAGCTTTAGTGCTGGTCAGGTTATGTATTTTGTTCCACTTTTAGGCCTTAACATTAAAAGATGGCTGTTTACAGCTAACATTTTACAAAGTTTTTTTTTTAAAAATGGCACCTGCATGTGATGCATTCTTTTGTTCAATTTATTGCACACTTAATCTAAAACTGTTCATTCACATTACTCATGGTTCTTATTGCAGTGGGAAAATACCTAGACTGAAGTAGGAGTAAAATAAGATCCTAAGACTGTGCTCTCAAAACAAAGCTTGACAACGTTCGCAACGTAAAGCAACTAACTTACAAAATGTGTCTTAGCTCCTGCAATGTGAAGACTTATGCAATGTGTGTTTTAATGCTTTATAGGAACCGGAAAGATGCTTATTGACCCTATTGCTTGACTTCCCTTTAAATGTGGCTTATGCATTTGAATGTGTAATAATTCAGCTACTGAACACATGAGTATTTGTACTAACTCAACTGCACTGTCACTTACCTATGATGATGTTTGGGTGGTTTGGGGATCCACTGGTATTTACCGTGAGGTTGCCCTGGATTTGGTAAGCGGCCTGATCGAACAAATCCAGGTAGTCTTCCACCGGATATCGATCATGGAAGCCCTCACTGAGACGAATGATGCCTGTCAGAAAAAGAGGGTATTTGGGTAACTTTGTTGGCATGGCATCTTAGCAGAGCATGTTTTCGGTGGGAATCTGGATGTGTATTCATCAAGCATGTTTTTATACCTGCCTCCCTTTGTTTTTGTGATCACACTAGAGCATGTCATTGAGGCTTCACTGATGTCCTGAATGTAGAATTCAATTTTAAATAATGATTAAATCCAAATTCAGCAGGGAATACTGCCGCATTCTCAGTTTTCAGCCTTTCTAGTTAAGGGCCAATGTCAAGTTAATATTTTACATGCAGGACTAGCAAATGTGTGTTTTCCATCTGAGCTGCTGTGGTGCACAGTATAATTATAATTTACTAGGCAATTTTAGAGATTTAGGGTAGGATTTAGAAATATCCATGCAGCATGAGGATAATGAGGTAGCTCAGGCGTATGTTACTTTTAGTAATGGTTTGATGGCATCCCAATAAAACACCTTTCTCTCATTAGCAGGAAAGCATGATTAGAAGACTTGAGTAAAGTCTCCAAACACACAGCCTGCATCATTATTCATCCAGAACAGTCACACTTGTATGAGGTGTGATGGCTCTAGTGCTTCAGGGCTTTTTCCTGCTTTGATTTTTGATGTGAATTAGGCATCGAGCATTTTTCAAATAGGCTGGGTTTTTGATGGAAACTATACATGACAGACACATCTCCTTAAGATTCAAGGTGCTCCTTTAAGAAAGTTATGTGGCGTGGATCGCATAAAATCAGCTTTTAAATGCATTGTCTGAGCGCAGCCTCAAGGGGAATGAAATAAATAAATACAAAACAAGCCCATTTAAATCAGAGTGTTCTTAAATTATGTCTTAAGAGAAAGTGCTGATTACCAGTGCATAGCCCAACATACAGGACTATGAGGGAAGGAGAAAAAGAAAGTGACAGAAAAGATCAAAGCATAGGGACAATAACTGAGAAGGACCTATGTCCTTGGGATACGGCTGTGTTCGCTGCTATGCAACATTACAAGCTGCGGTAAACATGCACATAAGGCTGACAAATGAAGGCAAACAACTCCTTCACAGCCCGGTTTCGTGAGGTTCAAATAATTATGAACTCAAACTAAACACATTTAAATATGCATTGCATGCAGACTGATCGATCCACCAATTAGGTTTTGTGAGTCTCAAAGGGATTAGGGGCATCATCAGCAACTGGGTAAACTTCAAAGGGATTGCTTTGGCTGTGACAGTTAGTTAAGCCTCTTTTGATAACTGTGGTGAGAATTTGGATGAATTTTTTAAAATAAAAATGTGGTCAGTAACTGCATGTAGTAAACCTTGGGTGAAAATATATAACTCATTAAGTAATTTTTTACCTCCAGGCAAAACAGAATGTGTGTAGCTGTCATTGCTGAGTGGAAGAATGACTCATATCCACAGAGACAAATCACCATGAAAATTGAGTCTTCAAACTGCACTGACATGATAGTGCAGCAACTGATCTTAAAGGAGAATTATGAGATTATCCGCATGCTATAGAGTGTGTACGCATCTTACTATAAAGCCATTATCTAATCTGCTTTTGATTTTGTAATCAGAGCCGACTGTAAATGGAGCCATGCTGATCTCTGGATGGGGTGTTTTTCTTTTTCACATGCACACTGACTCACTCTACTGATGCCTGTCTCTTCTCCATTATTCATGAGTCTTTAAAGCAGTTATAAAGGAAAACAAAAAATTCATATCGGAGGTGATGATTTGCATTTTCAGAGGACAGAGGAATAATTTTAGAAAATAAAACACTCAAGATGCTTTTTTTGGTGCAACGTTACACCTGCCAGTTAAGTGTTGGATTAGTTTCCTACGGAGAATTTTCAGTTGTTTTCTGGGAAAATGTACTCTCACTCTCAGATCTCACATGGTTTTTAATCCCATCTGTGATGGTGTGGTGGCTCTTAACATCATGGATGCTCATGCAGAAAGAACCACAATGGCAACCACACTTTCAGGCAACAGATGACCAGATGTCTGCTGTGAGGTGGCTCTTACACTTCTTGATGCACAGGGTCTATCACTTGGTTTGAGAAAATGACTTACTTCAGTTACCACCTGTTCAAATTCCTTTAAATTCCAAAACCATATGCCCGAATTTAAGCTGTAGGTTGTGAGAAATCTAGGCTGAAACAAGACGGTGATTAACACATAGCAATTAAGTCTCCACCAGCCAAACATTTCCAATAAATAACACTCTAAAATATTCCTCTAAGAGTTGGTAAAATATGCAACAGCCCCACTGTGAATTTAAATGATTTACCATGAGACTATAAAATCACAACCTGTAAAATAAAGTAACAACTAGTAGCTAATGCAAGCAAACTTCTCAGTGGGGAGAAGGATCATAAGAAAAGAGTGCAACTAACATGTGCTAAACAAGTGCAAGAAACGGTGCACCCACACTTGTGGGTTCAAAGTGTGTGAGGAGGCTTCAACTGCTGTTTTTCACATGTTCTTTTCAAGTGGTTTCCACCACAGAGAGACAAATCTATGTCACAGAAGATGGTAGCGTAAAGTCTACATCCTTCCTGTGTGGAGATCAGCAGTTAATGAACATCATAACCAATCGGGCTCAGCCATCTATGTACAAAGAAAGGGAAGTTGCAGTGGTTACAGGCTAATGATTGTGTAAAGGCGTGCAAGAGTAGGAGTAAAGAGATTAGCATTCAAAATGTTGAATGGCTGAGGCAATAAAGATTGTAAATACACCATTAGAGCTGTAAATTTGGGGCTAACAACTTACAGGTAGAAAATAAACAGTTTAGGTTTATTCTCATGCACAGCACAAGGTGGGCTGTGAATATTCATTTCTGTGTTAATTGCGTTGGAATTGAACTGGGAGATTGAGCTCCATGCATCAGAATACTTATTAAATGTTACATTGAGGGCTTAGGTTTTGCATTTTAAAAAATGAACAATCATAGTTTTGGTATATTTGTTACAGAAAGTCTTGGTTTGACATAGCGTGGCGTCATCATTGAGTACCCTCAGGACTTTCTCCCCAGTTAATTCCTCATCTGTGTAAATTGAAAGAATTTAATTACTGCAATTATCTTAACAATGCAATGACAGTAAAGGTGTAGGGGATATGATTAATTACACTTATGAAACAGACAGGCATGCCACTGAATCCTCTTTAAACTCCTGTCAGTAAGTGCTTTTTGAAGCCCTTGGAGCTTTGGCTTTGACAGAATGATACACTGCATAGAGTCACATTTCACACTGTTAGTCTTCTCAGCCTTTTGTTATTGTGTACAAGCCTGGAGGCCTCTACCAGAGGAAATCATGACATTCTTTACTTACCAAACCTCTTGCGGGTCCACCAGTGCGGCTCTTTAAAAGTGGTGAACTTGACATCAGGGTGAAGCCTCAATCTATCATACAGGTCTGTTGTCCCACACTTTGGTTGTCCAATAATGTAAAAGAAAGGAAGGCACCGCATGCGATAGAGTTTTTTGTTGCTATGAAATAAATGCTCTTGGAACGTGTTCCTCAAATACTGAAAAACAGTTCGGAAGCGCCGCGAGTAGCGTCCGTACAAGTTGGTCCTGTATGGGTCTGAAGTGATATTCCCAGTATATTCCTCATACCAGCAGGGGTTTTTGACACCAGGCAGGAATTTGTGAGGGATGACAGAAAACATCTGTAAGACAAAAAAAGCAAGCTCCTGAGTCACTTCCACAAACGTTTTAGAAGAAGCTTTCTGTGAACTTCTGTGTGAGATGGGACAAAGGGCATTAATTCAAAAGACTGCCAATGTCTCACAGGTGAGACTATTTAAGTCTCTGGGATGTGATGTGACCAAAAGGGAGGTCTGCCAATTTAACTTTCCCTTGCAAAGTGGACATGAGAGACTATGAGGCATCACCATATTCTGAATAGTGGTTTAGGTGACTCATTGTTATTCAAAGAAATGCCATGTCAAGAAGACATGCTGCCCCAGATGTATCTAAGCTAGTGCATTATGACTAGGCATGGGTACGGTTCGGTACACGTGTTTCATTTTGGGCCATTTGTTTTGTTCGGTTCAGGACATGCACAGCAAAAAATGCAGGGAGGCATTTTTTCTCCACTGGCATGGAGATGAAGTGTTGCCAACTTGGCGACTCTCTCGCTAAATCTGGTGACTTTTTCTTTTTTTGTCAAATTAATTAGCGACTAACCTAGTGACTTTCTCTGGTCACTTTTGGAGACTGACGTGAAAGCACGTATTGTTCTGCAGTTACTGTCCTTAACCAGCAGTGGGTGTGACTGCGAGCTCCTCCCCCGTCTCAAAGCACTCTCACAGGGGATCAGTCTCACAGGAGCTTTGCACAGCAGCCTCAGCTGTGTTCCACCACTAATTATAACCACTTGACATATTTTATTTAGTGTCTTCTTGCTATACACTGTAAAAAGGGGGGATTAGGATTGAGTAGTATTTAATAAATAACTATTAGTAACCTATGCATAATATCAATATATCAATATTTGTATGCTTTAATAATGTATTCTACTTAGGTTTTGATAGAGTAAAATTAGCTCTGATACACTGAGTAGAGGTTAATTAGATTTGATCAGAAATGCAAAAGATGCAGAAAATTAATGGATTTTACTCATAGGGAGCTATTTGGTTTCAATCACTTTAACTTCCACCCTGTTTCTGCCCACTGCTTTTTGCGCGGATATCCTCACTCTGCAAGAGCTGCAGTCATCCATCTTTCGACAGGTAAGACCATTTTATTGATGTAGAACAAAACGTTTCTTAGCCAGTTCATGCAGCAGGTGGCTGTTTTGCTGTACAACGTACCTACTTTATTCACCGTGCTGTAAGTTTGAATGTAGCTGTATAGTAATGCATCAGTCAAACGCATGGGTAAGTGCTATAGCTAGCATGGCGTGGCACGAGAGTGTTATTTTGCGACCAAGTAGCCTATTTAAAATAGCGTTAGCATGTTAGCGTAGCTATCAGTGTAACTACGTTACGTGTGTTCAATTGGCATGTCTTCAGTTCATTTAAAGCTAAGTAAGAGTACTTTCAGGTCAAACTTTGACTTGGGACTCAAGAATAACTGATTAGGTTTTGCTGGTTGAAGACCATAGGTCTTAGCTGTCGAGTCTGAAATACACTACGTTTGGTTTGTTTCAGGATGATGACGGAGATGGTGTGTCTCAACATCTTGCTACACAAGCGATGAAAATCTACAGTAAAAAGATTGATGGTCTCAGTGATGTGCTAGAAGGTGTGAGGCTTATGTAGTGCACCTTGCATTTCCCTTTCCCTTTCCAAGGAGTTCAGGTATACTATCAAAGTTTTTCAGAAACTGCTCCCTGACTTGGACTATTCCAGGCTGTCCCCAAAAGTAAACACAATTTATGTAAAAGCAAATTATGTCAAGAAAAATAAAATTTCTAACATTTTTTATGTGTGGTTTTTTGTTACACATAGTATTTGTGTAGATTATACACAAAGAAATTATGGCAACAAAGTGACAATTGGGTAGATTTAAAGTCCTGTAGTGCAAACTAAATCTTAAATTTAAATCAATTTACCTTAGAAATGCAGTATATCTAAATACAAACATGTAGTAAATATTAATTGAATTTGCTGAGATTCTTGTCAAAATTAACTGATTTTTGCCACAAGACTGATTTGTACCAACTACATATACTTGAGTTGTATTAACTCATGATTTCACATGCTATGACTAAATCTAACACATTTTAAGCATTGTTTTTAATTTTTTTGTTTCCATGTAATTGAGCAGTTCAGCATATTTTAATCAATTTTTACACAATTAAAATCTACTCAATTATATTACGTGTCACTTTGTTGCCATTATTTTTTTAAGTAACTATGGCTCACACTCTACAGTGTAAGGTCTGTGCTGCAGCCATCTTTATTTCCTTGTGTTTGCCTGTAGCCCTTAATAGTTGAAGCCACTTAGTCATTGACCAATCAAGAACATTCCAATAAATTACTTTCTGACAATAGAATACAAGACTTGGATTGTAAACCTGACATGCCCTGAAGTGCAGAAATGAGGTTTACTAGTCTTTTCTTTTTTTCATAGTCTATGTTCGCATGCTGCCTATGAGACACAACTACAACTACTACTAAGGACGATTAACGCCGGATCCATCCGCAGATGAGGTATTGATTGTCCTGCAGCCACACTCTCCTATTCATTAGGTTGTTTAATAAGAAATTAATTATGTTGCAAATAACCACAGCACAAGCCATTATCATTAGGATTAACAATTAATTGAGCAAGGCTTTGCGGTCAGCAGACACCAAGGAAGCCACAGGGCCATCGTGTTAGAAGTCTGTGGAATGGCTCAAATTTTTGAGTCCCTTCTGAAAAATATTAGGTAGGGACATGTGCAATTATCTGGTGGGACATAAACTGCTGTTATCTCTTTATAAATTAAAGTTCTGAATTAAATTAGACACTGCAACCAGCAGGGAATTGCACCAGCGTAGCTGTATTAAACCTTGCATAGAGAGCATGTAGGCCCAAATACAAAAAATATATTATTAATTAATTTGATTCACTTTTTCACTAAACATTTAATTACACTCCAATACGCATCTGTGATGTCAGTTCAAAGACAGATAAATATTTGTTATGATTAAAATAAAGCGCTAACCTTATAAACTATAATAAAAAATACTGATGTATTTATTACACATCAGATCTGACACCGGCATTTTTTTTTTATTTGAATGTCAGCTACTTACATGTGGCTCACTTTTAACGAGCGATTTAAGCTCCGGAAGATGTCGACTACTGCGAAACTCCACCCTTGATGTGATGGACTTGACGACCAGTTTGATATGTGCATAGTCCTTGACTGAGGACAGGTTGAATGCAAAAGGCCCCGGGCTGACCAGGCTGCTGAAGTGGTAGGGTGAAGGTGTGAGGAGGAGGCCCTTCTTGTCTCCTGTCAAAATGTATGAAGCCATTATGAGAAACATGACAGCCAGTCCAAAAAGGACACTGTACAAACGAATCTTGCGGAAACAGCTCAGGGTGCTCCAGCGCCTTGGATGTTCCCGCTTCACCTCCAGGATGGCAAACAGGTTCATGGGCGTGTCATCCACCTGCAGGAGTAATGGCCTCTTGCGGTAATCATCCACGGTGGAGCCCAGCAGGCTGTATTTGTAGTCCATCTGCGTCATGGCATCCACAGCCTGTACCTCAGACACAGGGAGGTGTTACGGGGCAGCACCCATCTAGGCAGGATATTTTGGGTTGTGGGACCAGCCAGTAGTTGATATCCATGATGGGTTGGGAAAAACAGCCCACCTTATCCACTGACATATGAGTGCTGAAAGACAAAAGAAGGTTAACTGTGAGATGATCAACTAAAATCTGTTCTGAACACTGCAGATAACATACTGATGTAGTAAATCACCCCACAATATTTCACATTTTCTCAGGCAACAAAAATGAAGAAAAAATGTCAAGCAGGATTAAACTAAATCACTGACTTCCTTTTACACTTCCTGTTTTAATCAGACAGCACAGCAACACCCTCCCCAGCCTCGCAGTCCTCCTAGTGCATCAGAGCCTCAATATGGAGCGAGCAATATGTACAAGGGATGCATTCAGCTTAGAAACTATGAGGCTGCATGTCAGACTCTCCTGGGGAGGGACACGAATATAAGCAATACCCGGGCCTAGACCGGAGGAGGGATTATACTATCAAAAAATAGTATTTCTCACTGTGAAGTCACATGGATCAACAGTCACCCACAGATAAAGAGGAGGGCCAGTGTCTAAAGGGTGAAAGAACTGGGGATCTTTAATGATAATGCTTCCGCAGTAGCAGTGTCTGGTTTTATCCTTGAGGCTTTTTCTGTGTCTGAAGCTGAGCCAACATGATTGGATGTGAATACAATACAGCACAATGATAAAAAGCCACCTCAGCCGAGGGTCGAGGACACTTTTTAAAAGGATGAGCAGGATTTTGTGGAATATGTCTGAAGCCTCTGGTAATGTTTCACACCCTCACACAGTGAGGATACAGGAATGAGGCTGACATATGATGTACCTGCAACCTGCACCTGCTTGCATATATCATAAGATAAGGCCAGTATGGAAGTGAGTCATCGCTCCTCCTCACAGCTGCTGATAGTGTCTGCTTCCCCCTCACCACCACCTATCGTCCACACCTTTTTGCACAACTCTGTATTTGTGGAGCTTGCAGCAGAGCTGATAAGAAGATGGCTGGGGAGTGCCTGCTTTCCTGCTCAAGCAATGTCATTTACCCCCCCAGTCAGATGATGGTCAAAACTACATTACTTCAAGTAAACACAACACTGCAATCAAAGGTAGGATGCAATTTTCTGGATCCTGCTTAACAAGCCCCCTGTTTGCTATTGATGAGCATATGCACTCATCTGTGATTGTCATGCCTTTAGCGCTTATTGACTGTCCTTCATCAATGCTGGTGTCATTAGGAATGTTTGTGCTCAAGGCTATTAGAGATGGAGGGAAGGAGGAAGAGGGCATGAGGGTTAAATATGGAGAGACACATGTAGATAAAATCAGAGACGATGATGGAGGGAAAGACAGAAAAAATGGACAGTGTCATTGATGAGGGAATGTCACACTCAAGGAAAGTTGCATCTAAATCAGTGAGCTAACTGTAGCAGTGGGGGTGACTGGTAGCTTGACAGATCTGCTCTATTCATAAAGCAAATACATTGCTCCTGTCCATCAAACATGATGAAATAGTTTAACTTGAACAGAAATATTTCTGGAGGGCAGTGGACAAAAAGGACACAGGGTTGCATCATCCACCTTTTTATGCTGACATACCTTGAAATCCATAATGGTGAGAATGTACATTTGAACATGTTTCTTCAGTGTAAAAAGAATCGACCCTCACATCTTTCTGCACCTCCAACATGCTTTAGTGGCTCTGACACTGCCTGTCAGAAGGTCAATGTGTGTTCATGCCTAAATGACAGATCATGTGTATCATCTGGAAGATAGGACAGAGGTGATAGTTTCTGCCACAACACTGGGGATTGTGTCCAGTGCTGGATCCCTTCTTTGTCACTTTGCTTTCATTTTTCATGCTGATTTGATGACTATGGTTTTGATTAAAATAGACCATTTCACAACATTAACTACAAGTTAAAAGGCAAACTTGTGTCATCTGCCACCAGTTCCTCACCTATGTTCTTAGCTACCAGCCCTGAGCAGTAGATATTTATATGTAGGTATTTTCTTTACCAGAAGTGGGCACATTGTTACATAATTGGTGCCTGTGGTAACTGTAAAAAGTGGCCAGTACTTGTCTAATGAGGATGTGCTGAGGAGGATACCTTCAGTATTAGTATATTTTAGTTGCCAGGCTGTAAAAAAATCACTTTGGCTTATGCCTGTTTGCCGTGTCTTCTTGTCTTAAATATTAGCAGTAGCTTTATTTTGTCTTTTATGTGATTTGTTTGTTTTTTCACATTGACTTTATTGCTGTTAAACATTTGCATAATTGTCAACTTATTAAGCAGCAGTTCCAGTAGGATGTTGCTGTGAAAGAACAATTAATAAATGATGACAGTTTGACTTATACTGCTACTGCTGCTTATGCAAATGCGACATCAATATTTACTGTTTAAAAATCCAATAAAAATCTACTAAATGGAGACACCATTATGCTGCCATACACAGTAATGATGATGTGTCTGAATAAGCTGACGCTGGCCAACGTTCAGCTTGGGCAATTCACTGGTCTTGCTCTATCAATCTATCAATGACTTAAAATCATTCATAGTAAAAGACTGGCTAGCCTATTATATAGTGAATGAGTCATTGAGGGTCATGTGTCTCTGGCTTTCTAATTAGCCATCAAGATTAATTAAAGAGGTCATTAAAACACATGCAAGTTAAAATGCAAGAGGAGATAGAGAATACAACAGCCAGGAGGATTTCTTTACAAATTAGAACCATTACCTACTTATTACTTACTTTTTATTATTAATATTTACCCGTAATACTTAGGGGTCAACTATACAGTCTTTATTAAATATGCTTTATTAGAATATGGCACATGGAAAAAAGAATCACTAAGTCTCCATTGATTGTAAAGATCAAATTCATTAACTGCATAGATAACTCAAATTCATAATGACTGTAATTAACATCAAACACACAGGCATTAGTGGTGATGGCCTGCATGCTGTGCTGATGGCTCCCTTCACATGTGGTAGGAACGGAATTGGCTGCAGCCTTAATAACTCATTAGAGAGACCTCTCCATACTGTCTACCCTGTCATTCAGGGACAGATCAGTGAGACAGGCGATCAGGCAGATTTGTTTAAAATCTGCTGTCTACTGCGCTCCAAGCTGCCCATCCCCTCTTTGGAAAAAACAACCAATCTCACACACTAGCAGTTAATTGCAATTCTGTATTGCGCCATTTCTTCTTTGCTAAACAATTCTTTTCTTTGTGTTTATTGCCACCAATACAAGATGTTTGTTTGTGTGAAAGGCTGCCGTGTAGATGGAAAGAATATCTTTTTGTACTTAATGAAAGCACCAAAAGTCTTTTGTTGTTAACCACTATTAAGCCATCTGCTGTTGCAAATCAAATTTGAAACTGGCTTTATTTGGCATTGGTTGTGTTGTGAAAAATGGTAGTGACACAAAAAGTTAGACTAAACTTGCTGTTCTGTTTTCTCTTTACTGTCTGTGTTGTCCACCATAAAAAACAGTACAATAGGACTGAGGGAAAACACACCACAAGCCTTTAATAATTAATTCCTCAAAACTACAGCAGTGAATTATAATTATACCTGGCTGGAGAAGCAGCCTGTGCAGAGGAGAGCACACTGTCCTACTTCCTTAACTCTCTGGTGTTTCAGATGGATAAAATTAATTGCATAGCCTGATGATGGGCCCCAAAAAATGCCCTTTTTGTTTTATATCAACACGAAGCTCTCAGACTTCAGAGAACCCGCTGCTCCTTATCACAGAACGCTGTTAAAATATCTCTTCACAGACCTCCCTGCCTTGCTGTCTCATCCTCTACTGCCAGAGAAGATTAAAAGGTCTTGTACTATTGGGCAATAACCTATTTTCAGAGGAAGTCAAAAGTTTCCTTGCTTGTTTTCTCTTTGAAATGTGGTGCAGGAAATTCCCTTCTCTGAGACAATTTGCTGGTATATATGTGTCTGTCCTCAGAGGAACACGTCAGGCTGTTTTTTTTTTATTATTTTGCAGTGTTGTTTACATTGCTTACATGCAGCAGGCAGATTCATTCATCATTGACCTTATTTTGTGAAGTAATTTACCTGCACCTAATCTGCTTGTAGAGATTGTGTTAATAAGTTAAGTCATTGGTAATGACACATTTTGAACACTCCTATTGGATGCGCTACAATATTTATTTTAAACTGTGAGAGCAAAAAACTATATTGGATGGATATATAGTGGATTATGGATAAACATAAAACACCTACAGCTGCAGCCAGAGCTCAGTGTTTTTTCTTTGTTGAAGGTGTAGATGAATGTAAAAAGTAAGACTGACATGATGGACTAAAAACCTTGCAATAGAGAGACACCAGAGACCTTCAGAATAGAACAGCACATCGTGTCCACAGAGTCCTTGTGGGCAGCTGCCCAAGAGAGCTCTCGACCTACTCTCTGAGACTGATTTCAGCCATCCACAGTCACACTGAAGAAACAGTTTGTCATTCAGAGATGGTCTTGTCCGCAAACCATTATCAAGCCGTTTACCCTTTAGGACCACTTACAAATCCTCCAGAGCAAATAAGGAAAAAATGGACAGAAGCGACAGCTATTGAGTCAGACAGTAAGCAGAATGTCTGCAGACTCGGGCAGTTTCCCGTTACAGCTTTCTCTACAAAAATGGCTGATGAGCTGACTGTAAAGCCAATACATACAGAATGCATTTACTGTATGCCCCCTCCCCCCTTTTCCTGGTCATCCTCACTGCTGCAACCTCTCAAATGCTTTCAAGAGACAGGAAGTGGATTTTGGTTCAACTCCACTAAAAACACAGGAAGGGCTGTCAGGGCAACAAGCTGTCAGAAAGAGGAACAAAGGGGGTGTCCTTGCTGTGTCAGCTAGGGAAGAAAAAATGTTTTTCTACCAGACCACTCACAATAATTACAGTTCAGCATGAGGCCTTTGCAAGGGTGGCACAGCCATGAAATTAAGTCTGACATGTGACACTGCAACAATGTTTTGATTGGTAGAATGGTAGAATAGCAGCTGATGAGACTGGCACTCAGGTCTCATCCAGTATCAACACCTGATTCAGATTTAGATCCATTATTATTATTTAAGTGTTTTTGCATTTATGTTTCTTTGATGAATACTATCTAACTGTTATGCTGTCTTTTGTCACTTTCAGTCATTATTGGGTTTGATTAGAGCAACAAAACTACTTGGCCAGAGTTAGGAAAAGCTGCCAGTTTAGGTCTTGGTTACCACAGTAAGCCCATTTGCAATGATTTGCTGCCTGAAAACGAACAGGTCTGATAGTCCTAAGTAGACCTATCTCGACCTGCCGTTGTATCATTGTTGTGAGTTTCTGCCTGCACAGATATACAATCAAGAGGAGCTTTGTTCTGACAAATAATGCATGACAAATGTCATCAGTGCAAACATTTGTGTGTACATTTATGTTGCATTATGTATGTATTTTGAGTGTAGCAGTGGCAGTAGGACTTGGTGAGAAATCACAAATTCTTTGCTGATTGTGCCCCAGAGCCACACACACAAAAACAGCTGGTGTGTTTATTGTGTAATGTTATTTTTAAACGTATTGATTTTTTTAAAAACTCATTTTAATCGTAAAAAATAGATGCCCATAATGTGGTGATAAACTTGAAAAAATGAGCTTTAACTATGGTACATTTATTTAAATAAATTAAATCAATTGGAAAAAAACATCATCGAGTGTAAATGAAGCGAGAACTAAGCCAAGCAACTGAAGCATGAAATTAATCCTTACAATAGCACAAAAAACATCTGGAAATGGGATTGCTGTGGGCTACATGTCTATAAAGCACCACTCATTATAAAGCAAGCAGACACCCTCTGACCTGTCAAATATGTCACTTCATTCTCCAGCCTCCCAGGGTCTGTAACCCAGTTCAATCATGCAAGTCACAAGCGTGTAATGCAAGCAACAAAGATCGTAGCTTCACTCGTGCTGTTACCCAGGGAGAAGTCATCCATCACACTCATTCAGATCACCCACACTGTTGACCAAAAGATCAGAATCTAATCTCTAGGAAGTCAGACAAGAGTCTAGAGGAACACCCCCCTCAAAGGATCTGACCATGACCCGACCAATGAGCCACTGGGCCAAATTATCAACACTGCCCTGAGACACGGTGACTGCAGAGGCTGCTGAGAAACATGGCCTCTGCCCTGCATTCATGACTGCTGCTCTGCTGGGATCTCACACTGGAGTCCCAGTTCAGCACTTTCAACCATCTTATCTTTTATTCATTATTTTAATTTCACTGGCAGCTCCCACAGCTAGGATGCCTTCTGAGGTGTGCAAGTGCTTATGATGGTGTCATTAAAAAGTGCAGAAAAACAATGGCTGTCATTTAAATTATTGATTGTGGTAACGGAAATGTGGGTGAGGAGCATTCAGCATTGCCTGTCTCTACAGGGAACACGATGAGAGTAAATTTGGGATGATGACGATGAAGTGTCTTCTCTTAAAAGAGAGTCTACATGTTATCAAATAATGAGAAAAGGAAAAACATTTTATTTGAATGTCTGCATTTGTAAAACCATAAACAATCAAGGCTTTCTCGTGTGACAGAAATTTCAAGTTTGATGGGCA
Organism: Parambassis ranga; assembly: GCF_900634625.1. Classification (NCBI taxonomy): domain Eukaryota; kingdom Metazoa; phylum Chordata; class Actinopteri; family Ambassidae; genus Parambassis; species Parambassis ranga. The sequence continues at coordinate 7,666,205 of NC_041039.1, read as the reverse complement.
TATGCAAAACAGTGCTGCTCTTGCACAGCCTCCATAGCAAAGCAGCCCCCAATAAATAATTCATCAGGATGAATTTAGTTGTGAGTGTAACTTATTATCCAACTTTAGAAATATTAGGCTTGTGTTAATATATTTTTTGAAACATCTTTGTGTATTTTTTGTTAAACCACTCTAACCACGATTTCTCTCACTTTCTCTGCTATCGTTTCTCGTTTTGGTTGGATGTTCCGATAATTTGCTGACAGGTTTTTGATACACATGTCGAAATAATAGGCTTCGTTGGGACCATAGAAAAGTTATTTTAAGTTGCCATGAAGCTGCTCAGACTGCCACTTGCTGATGTGAGAATGTTGTGCCATTTACCTTATCTAACCTCTTTCTTCAGACGACCACCTTTTTAATTTGTTCAATACTCCACCAACACCTGTTCCCGCTTGCCTACTCACTCTTTATGAGTCCTGACAGGCAAGCTTGCTGCATGTGGACCAAAGTTCAATCTACTGTTAATCTTCCTCTTTTTTTGACAAGATGCAGACAGACCAGGGGAAAAGCAGTTGGTAATTAATCCAATGGGAATGTTTACCATTTCCAGTGGAATGCCTCTGAACCCACAGAGCAGCATAAATGACTCAAATTGGCTCACAGAAAATTTGGGGGGAAACCATCACTCTGCGGGTAGAAGAACAGAAAATAACACGTGTATAAAAGAGAACCCACATGTTGTGGGTTGCATTTTCAAGACTATATTTACATGTTTTTAAAGTATTTTTCCACACATACACACATATTTTGCTGTCTGTTGACACCCTGATAATTGTGGCTCCCCTCTGTAAACCCCATTCTGTACCCTAGAAGCAGTAAATTGCTATTTAAATGTTACCATATGGTATATGTTCAATATTATTTCTGTCAGTTGTCCTGACATTGTTATGTTATAAGTTGTTATAACTTGAACTGAGGCAAGTTTGTGGGCCAGATGAACTGATATTTAAAAAGGTTATTTGTAGACGTGCTAGCGGCTATAATTTGTCAAGTCAAATGAGGCATGATCGAAAATCGCTTTTCAGTTGAGCACATCCTCTCAACTTCAATCAAATAGACTTGTTTACTCGTCAGACTATGACTAAAGCTGGAAGAGAAACTTGAGCATCTCCCAAAAGAACAAAACCAGAGTCTTTGTCTAATCCTGCAGTTTATAGGATTTCAGGAGTAACTCTCTGTAATCAGAGAAATTCAGTTTTTCTCTGCAGATATCTAACTTGGGACACTCCTGATGTTAAGCAAGGCAACATCTCCACTCAGCAAAACCAGAGTCTGCAAAGTTAGTGACTGTGACTGTGCGATGATGATGATGAGAAGCATCACAGGCTCTGATGTTTTCAGAACAACTTCATGTTTTGTTTCTAATTTCCTAATTGTTAAGGTTTTCTGGGAGATGTTTAGTAATCCTGTGCAGCTGCGCTTCACACCTAGTTAACAGTCAGAGTTTCATCTCTGTGCTGAGCCTCCTGCCAGATAGGGATATGTGCACGAATTGAGGCTCAGCCCATGACTGCCAAGAAAATGAAATGTGTGAATTAACAAAATGGAGGCTATTACTGAGCTGGTTGGCTTACTGCTCTTCTGCTCGGGAGCGGGAAAGATGCAAACAGTTTTAGGGAGGCTACTAGAGTATGTCTCAGCGGATCCATAACATTAACATGGACTGTGGAGTTTTATAAGATGCTGCACTTTATCTTCCCCATGCTACATTGTGACTCCACAATGATGAAGGCTTGGAGAAATCCAGGCTTAACTGGCAGGCAGGTTAATCTCCAAATTAAGGGTGAGCCTAAAGGTCTCTGTCTAATAATTCTGTAGTATCTTAATTTCTAAGGTTGCCAATATGTTCCACCTCTTGCAGAGGGATTACTTACACTATAATTTGAGTGTAAGGTAAATCACAGTAATATATCTGTCCTGTTCCTTTCTGGAAGTAGATTAGTCTACCTGCTTGGCCACCTCCTGATAAATGGAGACCGAATGAGAGATGTTTTACCTACAGCACATCCATCTTGTGTTACAATTTCTCTGCTATGCCAGAGGTTCATATTGGCAGCAGCTGCCTGCACAGATATAAAATCAAGCTCCAAATTACCTTGGCAGGGATAATCCCACAAAATGATAGCTACAGCGATGGAAATAACATTTGTACAAACTCCTTGTGATCCAGGCCAGAGCCTAAGTGTTTCTCATTGCTGCCAAAAAGCTTTAAAAATGTAAACAGCCCCTGCAGGTGTGTCTGACACTTCAGCTGGACATTTCAGGGCCGTCTGGTAAACGGAACTCGATGTTGACCTTTGAACTCCAGCCAGACGTGCAGCCAAGCGGCACGTGCATGTTAAGACACCACCTCTTGTTTGGGTGAAATGAGCCCTGGGGCAGCTGCTGTTGGCACTTAGAATCACCGCGCTAACCACGTGTTCAGTTATATTAGTACAGATACAGACAAAAGAAATTGAAGTTGACACGAAAGACAGCAAAAAGGAAGGCAGCTGGGTGAAATTATCCTGAACAATCTCAGTGGTTTGTAGGTCATTCATAAATGTGTTGCAGAGTAGCACGTTGAAAGGTTTCACAGTTGCTCATTTAAAAGGAGTAGCCAAAGGTAATTGGAAAATGAACATATCTCTCTCTGGTGCTGTACATTGTGGAGGTCCCCACAGATCTGTGCTGAGGCCTATTAGAGTGAGTGACATCTGGAAGAACTGATACTGCAGACACACACACACACACACAACCACTAATACTGGGTTTTTCTGCTAACCTAAGGGATTTCATGGCAACTCATAAAAGAATCCATGACCCTGTGGTTGAGTATATATATTTCAAGAACCATGTGTGCATAGTAAAAGCAGATAACCATATTATAATAACAGCGCATTGGCTTTTATTTTTATTTTCAGTTTTGTTTCTGTTAATTGATGCAACAGGCAAGAAAAGCATTCAAATATCTGAAAAATATCAAAATTGAGTATTAGGGTTTGGCAGTAAAGATAATGACTTGTACTGCAGGGTCTTAAAGGTAGGGTAGGGGATTTTGAAAACTCAGTGAGAGTCAGCCAGGTTTTGAAAGTAAACACACGCCCCTTTCTCTCAGAGCTCACCCTGAAGCCACGCCTCCCAACCAGTCTGTGACTTCGGCCATCATGCACGTACCTCTCTGGTGCGCGCAGAGCAGGGGCGCCTCGTAGGGGCGCCTCGTAGGATTGGCTGTTTTTAGCATTTTATAGCTTCCACAGATGATTCATATTCTTCGTTTTAAAGCGAAACTGCCGAACTAGTTGGTTGCTATCGGATTGTAAAGAGAGGTTACACTATTTTAACAAAAAGTGCATCAGAATGAAATCTCCTACCCTACCTTTAAAAATAGAAACGGTATCAGTTTCAACACCTTCAGCAAAAAAATGCATATATAAACATAATTTATTGAATGCCTTGTGTGGTTGAATTTTCAGTTTTATTTCAGTAGTATTATATGTTTTACTTTTGGAGACATTTGACAACATGTGACCTGGTCCCTAAGAAGAACATGACTTCTGCAGTTTGACAGTATTTAGGGAGAATTGAGAGGCGGTAAATCAAGTACCTGTGCATCTGTGCCACAAGCTCACCATCAGAGCGGGTTTCCAGCAACACAGGTAATGTTGTCCACAATGTGCCCCGTTTAAGATGCTGTTTTTTTCTGGTTAAAAATCATGACATGTGTGTGTCTGTGTGTTTTCATTTAGGCTGGTTGATTTGCAATAATTGTTATAATATGGATGTTGACTGGGCCTACTTTTTTTGCTGCAGTTTACCAAACAAATGTTTTTACATCTGGATTTATTGAGCTTAAAATAATAAATGATATGCAGGATATGAAAATTGATACCAAAGCATTTAAATTTAGAATCTTTTTATCAAAAAGTATAGACAAAATTTGGATACGGCCCAACTCTAGTGTGTATAGCTGTCTCTCACCTGATGCAAAAAAGGATAGACTCCAGCCTCAGTGTCCCTCTGCAGGATAAGAGCGTAGCTAATTGATGGATAATGGACAGGGTACGCATCAGATCACTTAAACACAAGCCTTTAACCTTATATAAAACAAATGCATTTTATATTATAAATAAGAATATTTGCATAATTGCAACACACCATTTTCTCTGCATAAGTGATATTATCTTCCCACACCCCTGCCCCATAAATCAAAGTACTCGCTGCAGAAGGTGGGGTCGCTTTGCCAGAATCCATCTATATGGCAAAAATGGCTGGGGAAATATAAGCCAGTTTAGTTCCCCATGCATCATTAATGCAAGCAGTGACCCCCAACTTGGCAGTGGTGCACAGCAACTGCATGTTGCCAGATTTACAGTCTTATTCAGCATCTCAAAGTCCCAGCATGATGTCCAGATCACAATCTTCCATGTGAAAACATGCATTTGTTGTCATGTGTGACTTGTTTCATATTGTGCATGAAAAATGTCTTTTTTTCCCTGCATGATTCCTTTAAAAAATACAATTTCAACAGTTTGAAAAAATGTATTGGCCATAACATTGTTTTAAAAACATCTATGTAAGTCAATCACTTGATAATGCTGATGAATGTCTGTTAGCGTGGTAGCTTAATCACTAGAACCTCATCAATCACAATGACAAATGGCCTTAGGCCGCTACTTCATGCAGACAACATCTTCTGGAGTGGTTGCTCCTCCACAGCCACATAAATCCTCTCCGGTGATCCACAGCTCTCATCAGGAATACATAACATAACTTCATTGGACGATCCATACATCACTGGGTGCCCTGCACGCACCATTATTCTCAAAGTCTAACTCCCACACTTGAGCACAGCCAGAAAGCAGCCATGCAGATCACTCAGTCTAAAACTGGAAACTGCTGTCTGTTAGGTGCAAGCTCACAAAAACAGCAGTCTGTCTGTGAAAATGTATGCAACAAAGGGTTACTGCTGACAGGCGTGATGCTGAAGATGGCATCTTTCAGAACTGACGTGTTTTGATGGGGTGCAGGCTTTTAAATAGACACACAGAACAAAACGGATTGTTTATGTTGATTCAAAAAAATCATCTTATAAAGCAGATCTAGTGTATCCGTCATAGTTGGCCTGGAATGTGCAGGCTTCCCTTAAACATTTACCTAAATGACAATCATTACCAATTCTAGTGAACATCCAAGACCAGCTTTGGTTTTGGTTTAACTAAATTATTTATTGATTAGCTTGTGTGACCTGATACAAATGCCAACAAAAGTCCAGATCAAAGGTTCAGTTTTTGCTTGTATTTTATGCTGCACTTTTTCTTTCAGCCAATATTTACTTAGATATATATATGAAAAGATTGTGGTTTAGGTTTGACAGATTTAAAGTTTTTCCTCCAAAAAACAAACATCTTACATTTTTTTGAACCCTTATTGTATAATTAATTAGATTAAATCTCACCAAATCCCAACAGCAACACTGCAATTAAGGGACTGTATGTACAATTTATGTATGCTTGTTGCAAGAAGAAAAGTGTAATATGATTTATATAAAGTTAGGAATTTTCGTTGAACATTCGTGGCTGAAGTGTTTTTTCGACTGTTTGCTGTTTACCTTGATGACATGCTGGAAGTGGACCACCTGTCACCTGCTGGGCCTTTTCAGTTCATTGTGGTTTATATACCTGTCCCCATATATATAAAACATAGCTGCAAATACTGTGCAGAATATCTTCATATTTGGTTTATTGCTCCTGTTCTAAGTATACATGCAAGTATACCACTAACAGCTCTAGTATTAGTGAAAATGTTCAGTAAATATTGATATCAGAGGGAAAAAAGAAGAATACAGGATTGAAACTGAGAATCTTTCTCTAATCTCCAGCACAGACATAAGTTTAGTCACTGAAGACACAGCAAAGACGAGACATCACAGGTTAGCTGTGGATTAAGCAGGACCACAGCAGTGTGTCTCTACATAGCGGTCTCTGTTTGCTGTGGAAATGCATGTCACAGTAGCTTGGTTTGCACTGGGTGGCTACAGCAGACGAACCTGGGTCATCAGAAGAAGAAAAAACATGTAGGTTGAGGGGACATACGGATAGTCTGTGTGTGCCTTGTGCCCCAGAGGAGCCCTGCAGAACAGCCCCTGATGCATACTTGACACTAAGGATCCTGCAGCGGTGACAGAAATAAAAAGACCCTTAAAAGAGAGGTCAAATGCTTCATTTAAGAAACACAGAGAACAGCTTCAGGCTCTCAGGCTGAAAAGGGACAAGAAAAAAGGTGTTAGAGTTATCAGAGCAGGGCCAGACTGTGTGAGTCACTGGGAAAATGAAGGAACAGAATTTCTACCGGACTGGTCAGAGGTATTGGAGGATGAGACACAGAGGCTCTGATACCCCATCTGGTGCAAAATGTCCCAGATGAGCCTGTGTTCTCACCAAAGAAAAGAAATGTGGGGCAAAAGGAAGTTGGCAGCAAGTCTATGCAGCGCAGTGTTTATTATCTCCTCTGATTTCCAGTTTGTTTTTGATAAATCGTTAAGCTGCTGGGACCTGGACAGAATGTGAATCTAGATTTATGGAAGACAATAGAAGACGGCTTTCTCTTTATTAAAACTAATTCTGTATTAAAACTGTGTGAATAAACAAGAGCGTCAGAGTGTTAAATCCATGTGACATTAAATGCATAGTGGCATAGTGATTCACATGAAAGTCTTCAAATGTCTCGGCTAATAAAAGCTGCTCCACCGCACAAATTGCTCTGTGCATGTTTTACAAAGAAAAAAAAACTTGTTTCATCTTCTGAGCTCACAACTAATCCAGTGTGTAGTCCTGCATTTGTCCAAACAGGGGGGTGGGGGGGTACATTTTATCACTGTCAGTGTTTTAATTGCTTTAAATCCATGAATCTGAAAAGGGCACAGTTCTGTGCATGTTTGCTGCCAAATTCCTTCCAGTTTTCACGATGTGGTGACCTTAAAGGGACCACTTAAATTGAATTCGCATAGATTTCCCTCTGCTATTTCAATTGAATTCCCTTCCCTTGAGAATTGTCCCAGAACGATTTCAATAACAAAAAGGCATTCCCTCTTTGTGTGGGTTGCAATAATTAAGAGACTACAGCTGGTCTAGAAGCATTATCACAGGACAACACAGCAGTGTTGGAAAATTCATCTTTAAAGTTGCTTTTCTTGCATAAACATCACCAGACGTGATCGTAGCTCTGTGCCTTTAAAGTTTTTATAAATTAATACATCATCAACCCAATACAAAGAGCAAAGTTAACACTACATCTTAATCAAGACCAATCAGCCAGAAGTATTAGTGCTCAACTCATGTTGGACAGAGTCATTCATCAAAGTGCTCCAGTCACTCCAGAGAAATTTGTGGTGGGGGAGATGCAGTGAGCTCAAACAAAACAGAGTACCTAGAGGTCACGCGCACTACACCCAGTCGCAGCATTTAAATCATCCTAATCATCCATCCTACTTGCTGTATAATAATACACTACAGTAAGGAAGAGAATCCCCTCCGTATTTACAGCTCCTACATCTCAGCTTCCCACACAGACTCTGTCAACTCTCATACACACCGTGACATAACACACACACACAGTGTCTAGCCACACCATTTAAACAGCAAGTGCTCATTAGAGCTGCAAGTGCTCATTATTATAATTATTGGTTGTTTTTGAATAATTAATTGTTAGGGTAGTCTGAAATGTCTAAAATAAAAAGTGTCCATCACAAATTCCTACCGGTCTAGAAGAAAGAAAGAAAAAAAACGTAATATTGAATCTGCAAATCAGAGAGTAGAAACAAATCTTCATGCATGAAAAGCTATTTTTGTGCTGAATAGTTTCTTCAGCAGATCAATAAACTCATCACTGCTGCATACTGTTTCATTTACCTGCTTTTTCTTTCAGTTTCACATATCATTCAGATGTCATTATAGTTCTAAGAACTACAGTACTGTATCCCAAAAGCAGGACCTTGTCAGTAGGCCAAGTATTATTCCCATTTCCACAGCCTGTTATTTATTTAAAGGGCTGTTGTGCCTTTAATGTGCCTCTCGGTTCTATGTGAAAGGCATGAACATGGTACCGGGCCCCAGGGCCCATCTCTGATTGCCCATTGCTGGCATGTCTTTTGGAAGCGCACACTGAAACGCTGTAAATTGCAAGCTCTGCTATTGTAAAGCTATCAGTAGCAGGGCAAGGCTATCCCTTTAATGTCAGGTTTTAACATGGAGGTTACACCAGCCAGACTAAGAGGAAAATACGAAATTTTATTTTAGGCGAAGGTGTCATCAAGTCCAATCACTGATTAAAAATAACAGACAACAAACGGCTGGATAAAAGAGAAGTACGCATTATTTACACCTAAACAGTCTTGGCTAATAAATTCTAGTGTTATTCAGTTTATGTCACCATTTGGGTGTCCTCCTCGCACAGTAAAAAGAAATAACAGCCAGGATGCATTAGTCAGCACAATGCATCCTGGTACATGGTGCATGTTTCGCCAAGCTCTTACAAGACTCCATCCACACAGCAGATATATACAGTATGTTGTGGAGATGGATTTAAATGCAGCAGTGTCTTGTTGGAAATCTTTATACCTGTAAAGTTGGGGATTTATTAGCAAGTGTTTTGCTAATATACAGTATTTTGGAGAGATACCAATAGGATCTGCAGGTGCAACTTCAGATCAAACTGTGTTTATCTTTTCAGTTTTTCTAGTCATCTTTCCTCGCAGAAGCTTTTGTTGCGTTTGGTGTCCAGGTAGGACAAAGAGAAGAGAGGACCACTTTGCCCCTCCTGAGGCTTCCCCTGTTCTCATTGGCCAGCAGGAAATCCTTTTGTTTTGGCTCTCATGGTTGAAAGCCCCGCATCTCATGAATGGACGCCAGATATTCATGTAGCGCAGAAAAAGATCAGAGATACAAAATGCCTTGTTTTAGGTGAAATAAATAAATACTCTCCACGGTCAGACACACGCTGTCTGCAGGCAGCAGCTCTTTTTTATCACTTTATACCGAGGGAAACACGAGTCAACTCTTGATATAGTGACCCATTCATTCTCTATGGGCAGCGGGCGCCTCTCTGCTGAAAGGAGCCCGTTATATTGGTGATCTCTCCGGTTGTAGCTATACAGAGCGCGCACACACAGTCAGATCAGCCAAAACTTTTCCATTTCTGCACCCACAAGGATGAAGAAAAAAAACCCGAAGAGTGCACGAACTTCACCGAAGACATACACGCACATGGATAGAAGCGCACGATGCTAAAGAGCAGAAATAGGAAATACGAATCTTACCATGAGTTTCTTTCTGGGAGCCGGCAGCGATTACACGACCAGCCGGATTACACAATTTACCGGCTCGTATATGTTTCCATTCCGGTCACGGGATTAATGACATTTGTAAATCCGTTTTCTCCGGTGGCGCCTACATGAGAACAAGTTATAGAGTCTGCGATGTATGTGTGACAGTCAGTCTCTCTCTTCTGCTCCTCTCTCGATATGAACGGTGGGAGTCAGTCTTTCTCTCTTTCTCTCTCTCTCTCCCCCTCTCTCTCTCTAGTGGTAAGGGTGAGGGGTGAGAGGGTGCAAAAGGGAGGGAGGGGGGGTTAGTTCGCCTCGGAGTAGCAATAATAAGGTCTACATATAAACAGGAAGCGTAACTTTGCTACGATATAATCAGAATAAACAATGTGTTTTTCTCAGGCTTTTGGATGTCAATTCATAACTTTAAGCCAGACGTGGTGAAGGCAAATTGATTTTTTTTTTCCAGTAGTGCACTGTAGGTGGATCTGAAGATTACATTAAAGACAAGTTCAAGCATTGCAGCTGATGCCACAAAGCCTAGCTGGTTCATTTCCAGATGGATTCCTGCCACAAATGTCCAATAAAAAATATACAGCCACCTACCAACCCAATAAAAAGAGGTTATTGAGAAAAGGATATATTTGTGAGATGTTTTTAAAGATGTATGGTCCTCTTAGGAATCAATGAAGTGCCTCACAATGCCACAGGCACAAGAGATTGATTAACTTGATTAACATCATGGATGGATTGTGTATAAATATGGATGAAACCTTCCTAATGTCACTAATAGGTTTTCTGAAGGGTGGTTTAGAAGCTCAGTATGGTAGCTCCCTCCCATCATATCAGAGCCTGACTTGGTGTTACTCCTTTCTCATCCAAAAATGTGCATCAGTTTAAGCTTCAATAACATTTGCAAGTATAAATTATATTGGGGAAAAAATGGCTGTACAGTTGTCAAGTGGCCAATTCCAATGGCAGAAGGCTCTAGCTTGTTTGACATTAGACTAAAAACCCACACATACATCTGTATTTTTGTCTTTCTAACTGTGTTGTTGTCATGGGGAGTTATTGACACTCATTTTGTCATGTTTTCAGTGTGTGTGTGTGTGTGTGTGTGTGTGTGTGTAACTTTTGTGAGAGAGCCTAAACATTGATAAATTGAGTTTGAAGTGAAAAATGTTTTTTAAATCAGCTGTAAATTCAGATTCAGAAAACTTTATTTGTCTCTGAGGTGCAATTTAAAGCACAAGTTGTTGTGATGTATAAGAGTGCATAGTCCTTATTATAAAAGGCAGTAATTCACATTCGTGTGCAAGCATTTGTGTTTATTTACTAGTGATGATGATATTTGCATGACATCCAGAAGGGACATGCATCTGGACCTGAAATGTGGGAGATGATTCATAACACAAATCAAAGCTTGACCGTGCAACTTTTGGAATTTTTGTGTCTCAAACAAACTAAATGGCTTATAAGACCAGCAACGTAATGATGATGAGGACGATGGTGATGAAGTGGTCGTGTAATGGCTGGTTGTCCATTAAGTAGTCATCTAGAGCATGTGAGTCACACTGCCCTGTGTCTGGAGTCTCAGCAGCAGCCCGTCTTAGCCTCTGTAGAAAGGACTGAGTTGAGTTTGATTTGTGTGTTTTATCAAGTACACTATAAAACAAAATATGTTTTTTGGGGTTTATTTGGACCAGGACCTGCAGTGATGCAGCTTGTGACATTCAGTTTCTTATTTCATCACACACGTCAGTGTTGCCTTCTCAAAAATAGCTTACCAGAGATGAAAGTGCTACAGTAATATTTGGCATTAGTGTGAGGTCTAAAACACAGACCTATTCACTTCTGCAAGACAAAGATTCTCAGACAGTCTTTTTTACTTGCAAGGAGAGACGTGCACCACCTGTGCCACTGACATTCTCCAACTTCTCTTTCCCTGTGAGCAGTATTTATTAAGCACAAATAATAAATCATTATTACATGGGCAGGAGTTATTAAAAAAGTTACATGGGTATTGATATTTTTAATGAAGAGTCCTTACATCATGGGAGTACATGTGCCTCACTCCCTTCTGTGGCCTTGGCTGGCATATGAGTGATAAAGAGTGGAATGTGCAAAGACCAGAATATGCACAGAGCAAAATATGATACAATGTACCTACATAGCCCCAACAAGTAGAGCGATAAAATGATTACTTCCCATATAGGCACTGTGCTTTACTGTAACTTTCAAATCAAATTGATTGTGTGCCGCAGTTTTCTGTGACACTGCTCCATTTTTAAGCATCTAAACTTGATCAAAGAAGCACAAAATACTCTATGAAGTTACCTCTGGTTGTCCTCAAAATCAAAGGTAAAGGAAATCAAATTGCTTTTATTTTGTAGCTGAGTCAAGAATGTATGCATGCAAGCAGCATCATTCCAGGATTTGTTTTAGTCACACCAGATTTGAGATGAGGAAGCAACTTCCATCCTAATTTAAATAAAAGAGTCTCCGAGCACCCCCCACAATTCCTCTGTTAAGGAGCGTTTTATGAACAGCAATCTGTATTTTTTTGTGAAAATGGGGTTATAGTCTGCTTAATAGGAAGAGTTTAAAACGCTGTAAAGAACCTGGCAGGGCAGTCAAACGAGATTAGAGGTAATGGCTCTTGCATGTGTCTGTTGCTGAGAGAGGGGTGGAAAAGATGTCTGATAAAATCATGTTGGAGATTTGTAACACTGACCTCGTCCTTGAATGATTCACTGTTTCCACTGAATATGTGTTTCCATTTTTTTTTAGTCATGAAAAGGAGATGGACTGTCTCTTCTGTTTGGTCCTCTGTGTAAAATAGTGTTTGTTGCCAAGTCTGGTTTTGAGTCCCAGGAGCTCGGGCAGCTGCTGCCATGCGGTTCTCTCCCCAGCCTGAGTATTACTCATCTCTTTCATGGCATGTTGTGTGTGTGTGTGTCAAGGCCAAGGAATGATTACAGCCTGACCCTAATGATATTTGTACCAGCTATTCAGCACCAAGGACTAAACACACATCATGGAAGGTAGTTTCCAAGATGGTTTTATTTATGTCATGATGTTTAATTTCTTTGGCTTTATTCTGATTTCATTTACACCACCTTAACCATAGCAAAGCATCCTGACCAGGAAAAGAGGTTGATACTTCCAGGTGCCTTCCAATTGAAATATCAAAGAAAAGGTAGCTTTTTGACCCAAATCTCTTACTCACTTATAATTTCTAATGGCTAAATTTACATAACCTGAACCTTGCAGTGATTATGTATTTTGGAGTGTTGTGTTGGGCTACCATGTATATTTTGCATATTTTCATGGGATGGCAGCAGACCCCTTTACTCTTATTTCATTGATTCAACAGCCATTACATTACAGTGAACTTAATGGTACTTTTTTAGTCAGGTTTAATGTGTACTAAGATCATGTAAATAATAGAAAACTCCCTATGGCACAGCACAGAGCAGGCTGAATTATCACCATCAGTTCAGAGGAAGAGAAAACATTATTGCAGGTGTTAATCTGGTGTAATCTCTCTAAAATTCAACAAACCTGATAGCCCAGGGAATATTGCTGCCTCAGCACTTTGATCGAACTGCCAAACGCCATCATCTTTGCTGTACCTCTCAGAGGACCAGGAGTTGAATGGAAAGATTGAATATTTCTGTTGCGATACAGCAGCATGTTGAACGGGAGTTCAATGATTCCTTCAAGGAAAAGAATTTTCTCCTTGAAATGCTCACTTGATTTATGACGGGCTGATTATGCTTGTAGTTGTTTCTCTTTTATTTCTTTTCTTGAGGAGGTCCTCTCTCTGGAGAGAGCCCAAATCTGCACTGCCAGAGGATGCCATACATCAGTTTACAAGCATGGTCAACAATTATTTTTTCCATAACAGTACACACCATTTCCAGAAACACAAATTAATTACATGTATGCAACCAGGAACAGCCAGGTACAGCTTGACTGTGAATAATACCATGCTAAGCTACAGTATCTTGTGTGCTATTGCCATATGCATTTTATTGCTTGCCATGCTATTTTTGTTATCTTCAACCCTACCACTAACAACATTTATTTAGTTTAAGGCTACAAAATCACAGATTATTTATTTGGAATTACACAATAACACATATAGTTGGTAAGTTTTTTAAATGAAGCCAAAAACAAGTAAGTTTGAGGTGTTAATTGTTTTCTGCTTTCAGGTTGAGCTAATGTCTAATGGTAGGTGTTGCACCTGTAGGTGTTGAATTAGGGATAAGTTTAAAGTTTCAGACATCAAAATCAGAAATTTGAGGTTAAAAAGGCAATAAACATGCTCACAATAAAAGCATGTGCCACAGGCCACTCATTCATTTCTCTGTGTGACTTGTGTTGAAGTTTAGTGAATAGAAACAGTGTGCATCTTATGCTTGAGCATGCTCTATTTCAGTACTTGAATAGTCTGTTTTGCTGAAAGCTTCAAAACATCTGAATTTCAAAGATTTAGGTAGTATAAAGGATGAAATGTCAAATTCTTTTTTCCCTTGAATTCATCTTTTAAGAAAGACTCCTTTATAATAGTCCTAAGCTGTTTTTATTCGATTTTTCCTCTTCAATTCAGTTCTAATAGCACTGACGTGTACCTTAATCACAAAATGTACTAAACATGCTGGATGCTGTGAAACAAACATCATATCAGTTTGAGACGATGAGTCATTTTAATGCGTCTGAAAGGAATTCCAATAGCAAACATGAACTAAATGATAACTGGTGGTAAATTGAACTTTTGGTGGGGATTTATTGATGAATGAAATTTAAATGACAAGGTCATATATATATATAAACTGTTGTGAAGGAGTAATCATAACAGAAACCTGTCAGTCAAATTATTTTCAGCTATCGGCGCAGCATGTTTTCTTTATGTGTGTTTGATAGGCAACAGCAACCCTATGCTGTCAGATCAGTCGCCACAAACACAGCCGGAGGAGTATATGTTTGTGATTTTATGTTTGAAGTGAGGGGGGGACTGCACAGAAGTGTCAGAAGTTATGCTGATGTGAATTTTTTTGCTGAATTTTTGTGCGCCAAAGCGCAGATTCACACGTTATTTGTCATTCAGCTCACTTCAAATCATGTGCTCAGTGTTTCAGGTGCACCACAGGGGATCACATTTTCCCTGCTACATATGTAACAGTTTGATAGCATATCCAGTTTTGATATCCTCACATTTGTATAGCTCTATCCTACTGGTGGAATTCATGCTGAGGATGCGGAGCCTCAAACACACGTTTTCATCTCATCAGTTTCATTAGAGAACTAAATTAGGAGTAAATGAGAAATGTTTTCAAAGGCTCAGCAGTGTCAGAGCTGCATGGCCATTTCCGCCAATCAATATCAATTTCCATGCAAATAAGTGTGATTAAAGCTGATTAGACCAGCATGAGGCCTCATTGATGTTCTGGTCACAGATCAAACAGAGATAATTATAATAATGCAAAAGATTTCCCTTTGTATTGCATGATATAATTCAAGTAATGCATTGCAGCAGCATGATGGATTAATTTGCCTCCAAGTTTGACCATGGAGAAATTAAGAAGGTTCTGATGGGTTAACATGCTGCAGGATGTCTCTCTGAACCAGCACATACAGAGATGCCCCAGCAGAGTGGCTAACAGCGGCTGTTTCATTAAACACCAGTGCCCACATGAGGAACCTAAATTGGATTTTTTTTAGCTCTGCAATCACACAAGCCTTCCAAAGAGCAGAAGGTCATAAAGTCTGTGACTTTGTCAAGGAAAAATGTAATGTGGAGATAAGTTCCATAAAACAGTACTGTGTGCACAGTGAGCCAGTATATCAAATAAAGTGATCACAGGTGCACAGCATTGTGCATAGCACTGTGTAAAATTATCCTTTTAAAAGGATGTAAACCATTCAATAAATATAGCTTATATTAAAGTGCACTTCTTCTCCGTATTCGCTATTTTAAGCCATGTGCCTAAACACATTAAAACTTAAGTCAGCAGGAAGACAGACACTTTACATTCATGGAGACATGCACTGTGACTTCAGATTATATGTAGGCAGCACGCTGAATTGGTATTCAAGAAAATACAGCCAATCATATTTCTGCCAGAGCCAAAACCAACCTCTGTGCAACAGATTAGGTGATCAAATTACAGTAGAAATACATCTCTAATTTATGGAACCTGTCAAACGCGGTTAAATTAAAGGGCACATAGACGTCTTTGTGTATTCAGCATTCTAGCCATATTGTAGAACCTCTTAGATCTACCTCCATGGTTGCAATAAATAGGGGATATTTGTCTCCACTGCTCTGGTCTGGAGTGGCTACACAGGTGAGTAAATCTGCACCAGAGTGGTGGTTGAGTCAAAATGGCTGTGAGGCTGATGGTGGTGGAGATTAATTGAATGGCCTGTATCCAGGGCGCTGGCTGTGTTTCTGCTTGTCCGGGTTCCCAAACTGCAATCTGTCAGTCACAGGCAGCGAGACAGCTGCTGCATCCAGGTGCCAACCTGTGTTCCTCTGCCAAAGGGGTGACTTCACATCCTCCATTAACACTGAGTCCCTTTCATTCACCACTGGAAGTATATATAGGAGGAGGAACAGGAGGATCAGACGAGAGGTCACGGAAATGGAAAGGGAACACAGAGTATTCATCACAAAATAAAATGGGCAAAAATAAGTATTGTGCTCATTTGTTAAATGGAAAATATTGGTTTGGGTGGATGTGACCCAACACATTAAGGAGTTAAGATTAGTCCATAGCTGCACATTGTTTTCATAAGTGATTAATTTGTTGACAATTTTGCGTTCTGTCCTTAAAGGGCACCTATTCTGCTCATTTCCAGCATGATATATTTATTCTGGCCTCAACTGGGAGTCACTCCTTATTTTGGTAGTGTAGTTTAGAGAGATGGGATGTCATGTTGACCACTTCTCATGGTTACATGGAGATCAGGAGAGCATCCAGCACGACTCACTGTCTTTGTAAACTCCGGCCAAAAACTATTGATCTAAACTAAAGGCAATTTGTTTTGAAAATGCCAGCAAGTGAAGCATCTTATTCCCTAAACCTTAATAGTTATTTTTCACTGACTTCAGCTTAGGTTTCAGCTTAGGCATTTAAACTACTTGGTTAGGTTCAAATGAGAGCTTGTCTTGGATTACATGACATCTTTTTTTAATATGTCTTGGAAGTCAGTGTACTTGCATACATCGTTTCAGTTCTTTCTAACATTTCTTTGGATCAAAAAGCAATAGTGTGGTCCGAGACAATGACCTCTCAGACAGATGTGACTCCCCTGGAGATAATAAATTAAACACAGTTCATATTTAAAAAGGGCCCCAGGGGGTATGCTGCTGACTTTGTCTTCTTTCATTCTGACATGTTTGCTTATGTTGAGGCAGAGTGACTAATGCAGAGATAAGATTCATGAATCTAATGCTCAGAACTGGCTGTAACCTTGAAATCAATTCTCCCACTCAAACACACACACACACACACAGCTTCTCTCTTGTGAGCATTATTGTGATGCCTTGCTGTTTCACACTCTATCAGGTGTTGTAGAAGCAGCAGCAGCTCACAGTCTGCTGTCGGAAATAGACATGGGAACGTGTTCAAGGTCATTGTTCACTTCCAAGCTATATTTATTATTTGATATTTCAACTCATATCCAAAACACGCCACATAGTTCAAAGTTTAACACCATCATGGCATAAAAAAAGTTGGAACAAAGAAACATCCTTACAAATGTAAGCTTACTCAACTTGTCGTAGTTTCTTGTTTTTGGACACTGTTTTGATGTTAGGCTATTGAACTTCAGGATAAGCTCAAAATGAAATTCATTAAAATTGGTTTCGACTTAGGGACCGTGCACTGCATATTATTACATTTTGGTCACACAGAATATTGTTACATTCCTTCCCTCTTGAATTTCTCCTCCCCCATTTCCTCCCTCTGTCATTTCCCAAACTCCGGTATGCATAGGCACATCCAATGGGATTCTGCTACTCATTTTCTGTTCAGAGCCCTGAGCTGAACGAAGAGTCCTTTCAGCCAATTAGCTCAGACATCAACAGCCTCCAACATGAGCTGGGAGGAGGGCATGTAAAAAAGATTTACAGCTTTGAGAGCCAAATCCACCCTCACGTCTTATCTCATCCCCCAGGGTTTTGGTCGCCATACAACAGAGCCAAAGGCTTTATTGCTGGATAATGGTCGGTCCGAGCTGCTTTCATGGGGCAAACAGTGGGATGATGCCTGCTGTGTCCAACAGAGAGAAACTGGGGCATAAGGTTCAAAGTGGGCTCAGCTCTGTGTCCTACAACACAGACAGAGTGGGCTCACAACTGCCTCACAGTTTCCATGTGAGAGTGACTCAGATATATATGCTGTTTGTCAGCACTTCAGTGGTTTTAAGTGGGTTAGTCACTGTCATAGCTTGAATTAAACCTGATGAATTGCACTCTAAACTGACTTCTGTTACTTCTTCTACCTCTGTGTGGCTGTGTTTTTTTTTTTTTGGTGTTTATCACCACGGTTTGTTTCAATTTCATTTCCGCTGCTTAGCAGTTGAGCTGTCTCAGATGCTTTTTCTGGCACCACTGCTGCAGGGCAATAAGTCATTTTCGTTTACAAGTAGACAAGAGATACTGTAAATTAACCTGCTACCACAACAGTCTCAAAACATGAGTACAGACACAGTCACATTTTGGAGACAACAGTTATGTATAGAAGTAAAAAAATCTTCTGCAGGAGGCTGAATCGCACTATATATTGTAACATGATATTTTTTAAATCCGGATTACAGTAATAAGTTGAGCCAAGAAAGGATGCTTCCTAATTATTTAACAGGCTAAAGGTTGTAAAGTGACACATTTAAATGTAGGTAGACAATGTAGGGATTTAATTTGCTGTTATTTTTGTTAAGAATGCAGAGGACTTCAAATTCCTCACCATGATTTGTCAGACATGTCAGAGCAAATACAGCCTGTGGTCTACTATTATCTGCATGATGTGCAAAGTGCTGTGTCCAGGGATCATTTTCATTCCTGACACACAGCAGGTTTGTGAGTGTGTGCAGCAACATTTTGGCTAATCCCCTCTTCACCAAAGACATGTAAAAAAAAAAGTTCTTACCAGTAAATTGACAGTAGATGTACGATTTTTAAAGCATTGGGAACAATTAGTGTTTTGTGTCAAATGCAGGACTGCCACTGAAACTGGTAGCCAAGTGGGCACTCAAACCTGCGTGATATTGGTGTGTCAAAGAGCAGTTAGAGGAAATGCAGCACCTGACGTCACCCAACTCCTAACTAATACAAAAATGCCCAAATAGACAGAGCATTAGTGAAGCTGAGGAGCCAGGTAGCTAGATCCCTGTAACAGCCTCCACATGTTATTCAACGTGACCATGTCCCTAATTTTGCACAACGGCATTCACCCATGAGGGTAAATGGGGAAATTATCAATGTGTTATAAATGAAAAAATTATCTGTGTAGACCACAACAGTTTTGTACAAAGCTGTAAACGTATTTCTGGTGTAAAATGAGGATTTAATAAATGCAACTGAAATGACTAAAAACTATTTTTAAAAAGTTTCTCCTAAAGAAAGTCTAGAGCGTTTTCAAAAGAGTCAGATGTTTTATAGGCTGAAACTTTTCTTTAGCCGTTTAAAAGATTTGCTACTTGAAACAGAATGAACTATGGAGGCAAAGGTCTGTCTTATTTATAAATGTATAGCTGTTGGTGAAGCTACCATTTCTGGCAGTATGATAGCTGCATCACAGCCCTCTCTCGTTTGATAGTGGGCATCAGAGTGTGGAATCGATCCGCGTTTTGTGCCGTGGTGCAGTGGCTTGTTATGGTGTGTTAATGGAAATCTCATCCTGACTGCGTGGCCTCACATACAAACCTGTGCAGAGGCTCTATTGCCTGTAATTTTGATTTTGACTTTTGAGAATATGTGGTTCTAAATGCTCTCATGTTTCTTTAATGTGGAAAGAATGAAGGCCACAGTCCACACTGGAAACTGTTTTTCTGGTCAGCGCCGATGTCCTCTAGGTCCGCCAAGTTTATGAGAAGTCAGTACAGAGTGCTTCAAAACACGACGAGTTTGCTCCTCACATATCCAGTATTGCATCTGCAGCTGTAATGTTAGCTGGACATGATGAGACAAAGAGGCAGTTTGAAGAGGAAATAAATTGACATTGACAGATTGACTTGTTTATGGGTGAAGTTAGCATGGTTGATGAGCTGAGTGAGACTGTTGGAAAGTCCCATACTTGGTTTAAGCTGTCGCGCACACAGGATATTAAACCAAGATTAGGTGGTGGCAGATATTGATCTTTCTGCCAATACGTGTTATTTCTCATGCATTGACAGACTTTAAATTAAGAGTGCACTAAGGGCAAGTCGTACATGACCTGAAGCAGTACTTGAAGGGATTTGTCAAAGTTAAAAGGAAAGATTTTTGGGCATCAAAAGAGGCTTCTCACTCCTTAAAAAGCCTCAGGATCTATCTGCATAGAGCTGATAAAGAGACAGATTCTGTTACACTTCCAACCTCCGATCATGCATATTCACGAGCATGCATCCCTAATTGTGAATAATCCCTTTGTGTTTGTATATGCTCTATTTATAGATAAATATAACACACAGGATTGAAAATCTATGACCCTAAGAGCGATCGTCGTTCACCCTCACACTTCCAGCCTAAAATTTATCATCAAACCAATTTCTTTGATTAATGATGTAGCCTGGATAATCTTGTAGTTTTTTTTGTGGTGGTGCCCAGACCCTTATTTCACATTCTTCAGATGTTGCTGCCCACACTTAATGAAGACTAGAAGATGTTTCTCAGCATCAGTGCCTCTCCTGTGGTTTCAGCATATGAACCGAACCTGAGGAGTTTTATTGGATTCAACTCATACTCAAAAGTTGCCATTTGTATTCAGCAGGTTAACAGAAAAGAAGTAACCAGCATGCTTTTCTGTTCTAAACTGACTGTTGTGTGTCTATTCTGCTCTATTCTACAGATGCATGTATGTAGGCAGAGGTAACATTTTGGTGTTAATTTTCAATTGATATTCCACTCCTCTTCAGCTTAGCTGAAGAGGAGTGGAGTGACCAGAAATGGTCTCAAAAACCAAAAATGACACCAGAACAACAAACAAAGCTAAACCAGAAGCTTCAAAACAGTAATCCACAAACCCATAGGTCACCCATACATTCTATAGATCATAGTCAGTATGTCTTTTCTACCCTACAGACTGCCATAACTCTGGCAGCGCTGGGGGCTCTGTTCAAGCATATCAGCCTTTACCAGCGATGATAAAACAAGCTCCTGTAAAGCCCTCCAACATGGCAGCCACTTGCAGACAGAGGCAGGTGCTATTACTGGAGGCAGACGCTCAGAGACCTCCAACTCACACATGATTGTTTTTCAGCCTAAGAGGTTAGATAGAGGCATTATGGGCTAGATGCCTCTGGGAAGCAGCACAGAGCTTTGTGACTGCTACTTTTCCCCCAGAAAATTAAATTGATATTTTTTCAAGCGGACCTAGAAGCAAATCACCAGCTTTATAACCCAAAGTAAAACTGGCAGTGTGGACCTGCCTCACCCCACAAACATCTCCTCTGTTAGATTGAAAGAATGACCTGTGGAGACAAAAACAAATCCTGTTTTTGAGATGAATTGCCTGCAGAGATATGAAGGATCACAAAATCCTTCCAGATGTACAATGTGCAGGCTTTCTTTGTTGAATCAACCAAATGGGAACATGATTACCCCACTAACACTAACACATACCATGAGTCAGCTAAACGATTATAGTATTTAAGGACTTTAACAGGGCTCAGTCCCAATGTATAATGTATAAGCATTCAATAGTTAATTGTAATTTCATGTATTCATTACCTAAAGCTGCAGAAACCGCATTACAGTTAGCTGAAATGGATACTGAACCATTTAATGCACAAAATAAAAATGTTATTCTGCTGCTTAGCATACAGCTGCAAAACAATTACAGCTTATCAGGTCTGAATATATATGGTGCAGTTTGCTTCCTCTTGCATTTTTCTCTTCTTCTTTTTATTCTGCTGTTATGGGGAATGTGAGAAGCTGCATCAGCTCGGTGCCAATAAGGCTATTAACAGCACAGAGGATCTCAGAGGTCGGAAGGTGCTGGTACAGAGTTGACACCAGGTCATCTATTTATTGCCGTTCACATCAACCCACATACACTTTGTGAATACTGAGAGGAAGAGGTAACATGGGGTTGATGATGTTGTGTGAAGATTGAAATTGAATTTTTTTTTTTTTAATTCACCTCCAATGTAAAATGCTGCAAGAAGTCTAATGAATAATAGGACCTAACAGTTACTGTTACTGCTTTATCTTTCTTGACACTTTAGCTAATTCAAGTTCCTCAATATGTCAAATTCAAATTTGTTATTAGACAATTTTTAACATAATTTGTCTCTCACAGAAATTATTTTTCTCTCTTTTTCCTTATACATAATATAAATAAATGGTCATGGAAGATTCGGCTAAAAATAGACAACATAGATCATTTTACGCCCATTATGGGGCCAGATTTCACCCAAAAACAAGAGGCCATTTCCTTGTTTGTGACCTGTTCCAACTAATTATTTGTCAGAACAGTTTGACCAGTGACAATATAATTATTTTATCGATTCCGACTGCCTACTGTATCTCAAATCAATCTTTATTTGTACATATTAACATATACTCCAATGATAGCATAGCCTGGGGAGACATCACCAACTGAATGCTACATACCTCTGCCTCTTACAATAAATGGCAGCAACCAGAACAACAGTCTGTGGTCTTCTATGTTTGTTTTACATGGGAAAATCCAGCCTCCCAGAGAGGATGAAAACTAAAGCACATACAGTCTCAATCATTTTTTCCTTTTCTATCACCCTGACCAATAGGCATCACTGGCATGGTCTCTATGTATATTCATATTCATGACGTTTCCCGTGACAATCACGACAGAGCCCTCCATCGTTTGTTGCCATCCTTCAGAGAAAGTCACCTCTGCTGTCACTGGCACCGCCTCTTGTGCCAGGCATGCTGCTGCCTTGGACTCCTGGGACACCAGCCTGATGTGCTGCTCAACAATGTGCAAACATGAAAAGGCACATCAGGGTAATTGGTGCTCTCCCAGCACGCGTTGCTCTGCATAATCAACGTCTCGGTGCTCCACTGGAGCAACTATTCAGGTCCAAAGAGTGAAGGGAGTAAGGGAAGGAAGGAGGTGGAGGGGGCAATCAGGGCACAGGCTTTGCTGTCAACACCACTGAACAAGCCAAGAACTCTCTCAGAGCTTGTTCCAGCTTGCTAGATATTAGGTACTGTCTGAAAAAAAATCCCCTCACAACATCACACCATCGCACACAAGGGTCACAAGCACAGACCACCATGCCTAATCTGTGCTTCCAAAAATCCTATTCCACCTTTCTGCTCCCAATATTTTTGGACACTTGAATTTCCTGTCTGACAATTTTCAGGCTCAATACTGATGTTTACTAATTGTAGTTTTGCAGCTGGTTTATGGTTATGGCTGAGCATCTGAGGTTGAGGATGCCAATGCCTAGACTGGAGGGAGATATTTTGTTTACTTGATGAGGGGAGTGAATTGTCAAGGAAACTGCCAAGACATGGAGAAATTGGTTATATTTTTTGTATCCTAGAGGAATATTTGGCTTTGATATGTATTCATAATATCAACAAAGAGATGGTTCGGCCTAAATATAGTGTTGATATATGCTCCCGTGTTTACATTATCCACTGATGCCACATAATTATGCCAGCTTCCAGCAATCTTATGATTCCTTATAAGTAAAAACAGCAATTGCAGTCTGATCAGGGCTTTTGCTTGCTTGCTGGCAACTCCCAGCATCTTTTGCACAGGGTTTTGTTTGCACAACATTGCACGTAATGCTTCATTAAATAGATCACTTCATGACAGGCCATAACATATACTTAAACCACTCAGGGAAAGTGATGGAGGCAATAGTTTGTCATGCTACTTTCTGCCGTAAGAAGCTCTATTCAGTTGTCAAAGTAAATCTGAGAGTTAAAAATACATTCGATAGGTACATTGTGGAATGTGCAGCCCACATGCCTTTCATGATATTATAATTCCCTTTGAGCCTTTGATTGTGCAGGCTTTTCAGAGTCTCATTTAAAATGTAGTAAGATGGTTGACATCCATCGGAGCTGAGTCTCTGTATGTGTGCACTTCAGCCTGGAGAGTTTTGATGTTCTTCTGCATGTGTGTCTGAACCTCTTGCATCAAGCTGATGGGGGGGTTAAACCTTTTGAAGATGAAGACTGTCAGTCATTGTTTGCTGTAGATATGGAGCTGTTCTGGTGTCAGAATGTTCATTCAAGCTGCATCCTTCCCTCTGGACAAGGTTAGAATCTCCTAAAAAAGAAGACTATAGGGCAAAGGCTGCAGCCCACAGTAACTGGTGTTGAACTCATTGCCACTGGCTAAAACGCTATTTGACAATCTTCTGGAAAGGAATGATTTATTGAGTTTTAAAGAGTTTAGTTTGTGGATGTCTGCACAGTTGCCACAGACAAACAGGTAAACAATCATTTCCATGTTCAAGTGCCAAGATTTATTTCACAAGAAGAGCTGTGTAGTTTGGATATCCCCAACTCTGACGGACCCCTGTGGGGCTGTATTATAGAAGAAGTGTTTCCCTCTAAACTATTTTAAGCGCTTTCCAACAGCCCATAAACACATCTAAATATAGGCTTGTCTGTTACTATGGACTTGGCAGGAGCTCCGCACAGTCACAGCACTGTGCAACAAGCCCACAGGAATGTGTGATGTTGTAATATGAAAACCTAGGGCCTCTCATAGATGTAAACTCTGGCTTGGCCTGTCACCAGGTTGCAGGCGAGCTGAGTGGAACAGCAAACCTCTCACAGATTTCACAGCGCTAGAGGAAAATTGCAGATAGAATCGTGGCACCTTCACGGCACTTGACAATCAGTAGAGTACCCAAAGGCTGCAGTTACACTTTTCAGTGTGTGTTCATTGGTTGCTATGCCTGATGATGTTAATCATGTTGGAGGCTCTTATATTACACATGTGGCTGCACATGAAAATCAAATGTTGCTTTTTTTGCATGTGTATGGTCTGGGCATCATGCAGCCACAAGGCACATCAAACAAAATACAGAGGGAAACGGTGAGTGCAGTGGTTTAATTTCTGTTTACCTCTTGTGGTTCAGTATTCAATTCCTTTTTAGTTTCAGTTCCTGTATTTTTCCACAGCATTGAAGCTATATTTTTACATGTAAATGAGCATATGTGTCTTAAACAATAGGGCTGCCTTGTTTTTGTGGCAGCTCGAGGCAGTTGTTTTTTGTTTTTCCAAATAATTTGGCGTCTTTTTGTCTTTAATGATAGTGGAGAGACAGGAAGAACCAGGATAGAGAAATACAGCAGAATGTTGCAGGCTTGAATCAAAACCTTTACTGCTGCAGTGAGGCCTACAGACTCAGTTTATGGGGCACCCACTCTACCATGTGAGGATTCTGGTTGACTTCATAGAGTTCTGTTTGAAGATCTATTTTCAGAAAGGCGCTGGTGTTGTCACAGTGTCTGTTTTAACAACTAATGTGTGTGAAACCAATAAGATGGGGGAGAAGCTTGTTTTGGCCTTTTATATCAATCCTAACTTGTTGGATGCTTTGGATCCAGCCTAATCATGCTTAAGATTTGATTGGTTAATGCTGCGCAAAGGTTAGAGATTATGCATTTTTATATCTATAGGCAAAGGATTGAGTATTTATAGTTAAAGGTTTGGAAAGTATCCATAGTTTAATACTCAAAAATAGCCATAGTTGTGTAAATACAGAAAAACACTATACTGAGGAATCCCTCCATTTTTTTAAACTCCAAAGTGCAGAGCTAAACCTGCACATACAGAATACATGCAGAGCAACAGTAAACAGTTCATAAAGTGCCCCACTCTGCATTATCACCTAGTGCCTGGAAGAGTTTTTCTGTGTACAGTGAAAAGTCCACAGAGACACACGATGCTAAACCTTCCTGTTCTTCTGCTCATGTTTTATTCATACCCTGGATTCGTCGGTCCTGATTGTGTGTCCTGGACTTCACGTCATTGTTTGTTGTTCCTCACTTGAACAGAATAATGCATTACAATGTTTGGCATCAAACATGTACTGAGGTGCTGACAGTGGTGCAGGCACTCGTTAGAAAAGGCGTTCAACCCTAGTGGGCTATTTGCAGAGAAAGCTGGTGTGGCACCTTAATGACCTGAAGTCAATAAAGAGGTTTGAGGCAGCACATGCTTTTGTGCTGTCCATGTGTGTGTGTGTGTGTGTGGTTATGTTGCTTTCACGTTGTGGGAAATCAACTGGAATCCGTCTTTACCTCCCACCTCTCTGAAGGAGGAGAGCTTATATGCATTTTCCATTTTATTTGTGAGCTGCTGTGACTTGATGATTCACAGTTTGCCTCGCAATGGCTCCGCTCTTCATCAAGTCCCTCCTTCATTATTGACACAGGACGGTTGTTTGCCTACCACCTCACCACCCATGATGACTCATAACCAAGCTAAACTCGCCTCTATTCATCAGTTCACACAAACCTTCCTCTCTAGTTCTTTCTCATTTGTCCTGACCTACTTTACACATACAGTGCATCCGAACACTTTTTATTATTTTTGTTTTATAATTTTGCTGATTAATTAGACAATGAACTCATCTGTGTAACTACGGTAATAGATCAAGATACTTATTCTGATTTTCATCCTCAACTTCAACTCCCACTGTAAGCCATCCACTGCGGGATGGAAATATAGAAAGAAATATGAATAATTTACACAGACATATAAAATATGTCTTTATACAGAAGTTATTATTATTTGACCTTATACCTATGAACACATAAGTATCTGCTTCTAACATCATCATATATTGTTTGTGGCACTCTGTGACATTACTTTTATGCATCCTCACTTTTATTTTTGTGCCATAAGGGACAGGGCAATTTATAGTGGAGCCTCTGGTAATGTTGGTGCTAAATCCTGGCAGAATGGAAATTAATGAAATTTCATCTTAAAACTCCTATCATATTCTTCTTTTTGTGTCTAAAGTCATTATACAGCTGCAGTTATTACACCATTCACTCTAAAGCTAAAGCATTTTTCATTGTTTCGCTCATCACCAAAATACTAGCTGCATTTTAAGTACTACTGTACACATGTCCAATTAGTAATTTTGTGAGTTCTCCACAGTATTTCTGCACCTGAGGTCCCCATAATGTATGTCTGTCTCTCTCTCACACACACTTGCTCACTGACTTTGCCAGCAGCTGCAGGTGAGACTAACTGAGACAAGTCATCGCCCTTGTCTTCTCTCATTACTTGCCCAGACACTGTCTATTTGACAGCCTCATCAACCACACACAATGGAGACACAGAGACATTGTGGAGGGTGAAGGCGGAGGTGAGATCTTCATCAAACTGCTGAGGAAAAGAACAGCACAAAAATAGGCAGTAATATTGTACAAATATTATTTAGATATTAAAAACAAAATGGTCGTACAAAATGCAATATTCAGGTCCTGAGGCATCTGGAAGGCAATACAAATCTCTAGTGTTGCAGAGGAGGGGGGGAAGTTGCACAAGCAAATGTCTTATGTGACACAGCTGTGACGGTCAATTGTGATACTCACAATACGCTTTCTGTCTTTGTCCTTGACCTCTCATTTAGTCTCTTGGTTTTTCATCATCTTTTCCATCAAAACAAACAAATCTATTTGCCCTGGGCTCTTTTCACATTGCAAAGCAGAAGACAACAGTTTTATTTCTTGCTCAGATCTACCTTGTGAAAGATGTTGCAGTTTGGCCTGGGTTTCCTCAGTATCATTTATATTACAGCCACTCACATTGAATACAGCAGTATAAAATCAATACACTGTAAATCACAATGGCATTCATTTTACTAACTCAATTATATGGGTCTTATTTTTTAGAAGTCAGTAGTCCCAGTGCCTTCATTATGCTTCCTCTCTCTTACATACTATACAAACATGCACACATCCAATCCATTCTCATCTTCCTCCCACAGTACCTCTTTTGGAAAGCTATTCACATTTTATAGTGCTGAATATGAGACTCAAGGGTTGTTCCCTAAAGTTTCTTAAAGTAAAACGTGTATGCTGCACTCTCCTCTGAGCTCGCTCTGGCTTTGTTCAATAAAAAATACCCTCTCCACTTTAATGGTTGCCATATTCCACAACTGGCTGCTTCTACATTTATGTGAAGCATTTTATGCATCTGTTTTTTTCATTAGCGCTCGAAGTGCAATCAAAAGTGCAACCTCATTTCATACAGCATACATATTATTTCCCTTATTGCATGTCTTTTCAGAGGATTATTGCAGTGTGTGGAGAACATTGGGTCTGTATCTGAGCACACTTTGGCCCAGGGCTGTTTTGGAACCTAAAAAGAAATGTGTACATCAAATCTCTCAGTCATTAGCTGAGAAGCTATTAGTAGATCTCTACAGAGAACTGTAGATTCTTTTGTTGCTCTCTCTGCCTTAGGCTTTTCAGGAAAAGTAGTGAGGCACCATTGTGCCTCAATCACCAATTGACTTTTTAAAAAAAGACTTTAATAAAAACCTTTATTTTCATAAGCCAATTTCAGGTTGAATTTAATTCAAGTCTGAGGTGTACCTCAATATTATTATAAATCAAGTCTCAAGTCATTTGGAACAAGTCTTAATTTAAATTAGGTCAACTTAGGTTTTAAAATTGCTCACGTAAATGTCAAGTCTAAAGTTCAGGTCAGTTCTTAAGTCCTTTGTGTAAAACCAAAAGCCTGTAAGCAAAACCTTATAGGCTGTCTCCAAGACATTTCACACATCTTTATGAGTCAATAACAAAGCCAGATCCATTCATGTCGATTGATCAGTTCAGTCTTAAGGGAAGTCTGTATTTTTCTGTCTGATATAAATCCTACAGGTTAATAACACATTATTATCAGAGAAAACACTCATCCAGTTTCACATTTAGAACCACAGGTTCTTCCTCTACAACATAAAAAAAACAATATTGGTTATTACTATGGGATGATTGGATTGTTAGCTGATGCCCTTTGTGGTTTACTCAGGTTAGAGCAGTGTGTAATGAAAAAGAAGAGCTAAGAGGAATCATCATTGTGAAGGGTGAGATTCAGGAAAGGAAACAAGACTGCAGGGGTGAAAAGAAAACCGGAGGAAAAATGGAGGACAGAGGAAGATTATAGAAAAAGAAAGAGCATAACAAAAGACAGACATAATTGTGACAAGCTTTGGCAGTCTTAGAGAACCAGCAGCAGCATGGCTGCTCTCAGCTCACAGTAGTGGCATTGTCCATCTTTCACATCCTAACAAAGAGCCGGGGTCCTCTGTGGTCCAACCCCCCCGCGCCAGAGATGGATGCAGCACTAATGCTGCCCGCACCAGCTCGGCAGCTTTCTTTTTTGTCTCCCTCCAAGGACTTTGACAAGTTCTTTGTACTCTTGGAAATTGCATTTCTTCTATTCCCAAGCTATTTTGGGTTAAAAAAGAGAATAGATAAGCATCGGTCCAAGAGGACTTCTGCACAGCTTGCAAAAACAATAAAATGGCACATTTGCTCTGACTGATACAACGCTCAAGTCTTTATAAGAACAAATATGAATGATGTTCCTGTGCTCTCTTGAATGACAAGGACTCTGTTCACAGTAATCTTGCCATTTCTACAGTTCATCATGGCCGACAGCGATGTTCATTCAGCCATTGACCTCATCCTTTCAATGTCACTCAGCCTCACTCCTTTTCTAATACAGCCACAACAAGAAATATAAAAATGAGGTGGAAAGCCTCTGTAAATGCAGACTGTTTACGTTCTGTCACCACAAATCCTGATCTAACACTGTGAAAACATGTTTTATAAAGCCGCGCCTCTGTGATGGTCTCAGCCTGTGCCGCTCTTGTCTAAATCGATACCAAACAGGAGAAAAACAGTAGAGAGTGTGTCTCTGAAGAAATGAAGCTTAAATTCCAGAGATTGCATTTTACTGGGAAAATGTCAAGGTGGATAACATTACCTGTTATCTATCCGGGGCTCAGTCCCAAACTTGGCAACCAATGAATTCACTATTAATGGACGAACAAGAAGAGTGGAGAGGGGGGGGCACTCCACTGTAGGACCATTTTGGACCTGTGGGTTTTTTTCCCCTCAGCTCCTGGAATGTGTTTGGATTTAGCATGCCAACATGAAAGTGAGCTTTGTGAGGTACAATAGTAAGTTTGTTCTTAAATCCATGTACATTTAATATAATATTCACAACAATAAAGTGCAATGATAATCTTGAAAGAGCATTTTGGCGTACTCTAAAAGAATCAATGAATTGTTCTGAGTGAATGTGCAAGTTTATAAAGAGGGGACAGACTTAAAACAGAACTTATACAGACTTTGTGTGCAGTTATACCTAATAAGTAATTGTTTCAGGATGAATTGGAAAAACACACACATACATTTTCTTAAATAATCTACAGGATCTTTCCATTATGGTGAATGTTGCAGCTGTTAACATTTTGAACTATACAAAAATATTTCTTTTGCCAAAGTTGTGTTGGCCTTGTTTACAGTTTCTGGTAGCAGATTTATTCAACCACAATCCATCTGGGAGAAGAAGATTTCTGTGTTGGGCTGGTGTTATGGTCATTGATCATCCTTTTGTTTTCACTTGCTGTATTCTCCTGTAAATTACTGGTGTCAGGCTGAAAAAAAGCATGTTACTGTGTGATTTTTCACTACCAACAGAACTGCTGAAAAAAAACATAAAAGCACTGAAATAAAACCTTTGCAGGAGGCCATTTGAAAGCATCTGTAAATGAAGAGTGGCATCTTTTTTAACTTTATTATAACTTACAAATCAAACAAAGGTACATATCTGACACCCCTCTGTGGTTGTATGATAACTGCCAAATGCATAACTTGGAGCTGGACATCATGGTTGCAACATAAAGATCATGCAAAGTGCAATCTTAGCCTAGCATCTTAGTTTCCATTATGGCTGAGTATCAATACCCCCGCTGCTCTTTAAATAGTCTGTGGCAGTTTGTATTATATTGTGATATGTGAGCAATACTATGATGTGAGCACAACATTAAGTATCATTAGCTAACATCAGGCTCACCACCTGCCCAGTTTGCCAATGGTTCTCCTCACACACACACATGCATGACCATTACATGACCAAAAACACCCTTATAGGATCAACTCTGAATGTTATTATAGTGGATACAGAGGTATGTTTTTTCATGTAGTTTTAATATAGTGGTCAAAGTCTGAACCAAGCACCACCAGAAGCACAATAAAAACACTGGTGATATATGATCAAAGGATTCTCATATTGTATATGAGATAAAGCACATCTCAATTTGTCTTGCCATCTACTAAGGTGTGGACCTTAGTAGATGGCCTTTGCGGGATTTCCTTTTTGCATCACCATCTGTCATGAAGAACTGTGTCTGTTGCCTAGAAACCTTGACAGCTGCTGTGGATAAATTTAACAGTGCAATCCTTACAGATTTTGCTGTATTATATTATTCTGTTACTGTTGGATGCTTGTTTGAAGAGTCTTGTTTTAAATTTTAAAGGACAGCTGCCTTGGCTGAGTCCGCATTTGGAAGAATACAGGCCTTAGATAAAACGTCATGTTCTACAAAATCGGCTAGTGTCAAGCCCTTGTGTGAGAGCCTGTGTGAGCCTCTGTGGTTGCTGGTCCCTGTTGGAAAAGCAACATTGAGATAAGCTAACGACCCCCTCCAAAAAAGGTACAAACAGAGTAGGGATGGGCGGGTTATTCAAAGCCTTGTCAGCAGTTGGCAGTCATCACTATCACTAATTGCAGCATCTGTCACAATGGTGGTGAGAGAGAAAGCTGTTCAAGTGCTCAACCTGATTCCATCACACTCTGTCAATTTACAGCAAGGTTGAATACCTGCAGTCAAGCCTGCTCTTCCAAACTTGCTGTCAGTAAATATTCTAACACACATTATTATTTGTAATCACTGACCATCTCTACTCTTGTACTCCAATCTTGTGTTCATCTACCAGCATATTTGCATCTGCAAATAAGCTGTCTGAGCAAGTATTACCTGGCTTAGACTGATGTGCTTGTGCTTGGACCATTCGTTATTTAGAAACAGCAAAAGCTACAAAGCCAATCTAAGTTTGCTGGATAGCGTCGCCACATTTTATTCCAGCCTCTGTCACATAAAATTCTCCATCTGACACCGTGCAATAAAGGCGGAGAGGAAAGAGAGAGTGAGCTCCAGCTTCTGTCACCAAGCCACACCAGGGGCATACTAATATCAGCTCAGTCCAGCTGCTCTCCACGCTCGGATGGATAAGCTTGATTATGAAACATTACAGAGCCTCCCTGTCTGCAGAGACAAACCGCTGAACTGTGGGTCAGAAGGTGACTGGCCACAGAGCAAAGAAAGCAGCAGGCCAATATGAAACAGTTTTCAGTCTCTCAGGTGTCTGATTGCTTATTACACAACCATGATATGAAAGCTGGCTTTAGAGAAAAGTTTTAATACATTTGACAGTTAGTATTGACTGTAAACAAACAACAACATTCACTGGAGCGATTGTGTGCAAGTATATCTGTGATTATAAAAAAATTACATTGACTTGGACAGCTGCAAACACAAGGATGCTAAGTGGTTCTAGCAGTGGAGGAAATGCATGTAGCAGTTTCCTCAGTTTCTTCGAATTGACCATCTAGCTTAGTCTTTATTGAACATTTATAGTCACTTGTCCACACCAAGCGGTGTTTGAAGATGCTCAAGTCAAGCAGGGGAGAGGAAAATCTGAAAAACAGCTACAGTGCATTTTGATAGAATGTCCACTCAGTGTAAGGAACTAGAGGTATTTGGGTTGGTGATAGGGTGTTGCCTTGACCTGTCATAGAAGTAAGATTCTTTATTGATGCAACCAGAACCATGAAGCGTAGAGAGGTTAGAAAGCTGCTTAGTGGGGCTGCAGAGGTGTGTGAAATAACATGTAGACATTTGATCAATTGTTTATATATAGAAACTGTTGATTTATGGAGCTTTAAGTGTTTGTACAAGCAACCACTGCTGTCCTTCTCCAAATACTTTCACTGTCTGTTTATGCAATGTTTTTAGAGTGACATTTTCACTGAGGCCAGCAGACGTGGAAAAGAAGCAATCTGAGTGATTACCTCACTGTATATTTTCCTTTGGCAGGCCAAAGTGTTGCCAGACAAACCTTTCACAGGTCTCATTATAGGCACCAGGTGGGCCAATCATAAATGGACAGAATTTATGGATTTCATAAAGCGGCCACGCAAAGTGTCAAGGGTGTGCTTGTTTGGTGTTTCACCGGTACAAGCAAGCAGGCATTGTGAGGAGGCTGCTGAAAGGCAGGGTTATTGCAGTGTCAACACTTTTAGGAAGATGGATGTATACTTTGAAAGTAGAGTGAAGTAGACCTAATCACCCCATTAAATTGCAGTTAACAAAAAGGTCAGTGATTCCAAGCTAGACATGTTCTAACCAGCTCCAGTGGAGAAGCATTAGGAGAAGTCTGAGGGGGGTAACGATAGTGGTGGTGCATGTTTAACATCTGAGTGAAGGAGGATTTAGCGTTTTTTGTATGTGGAGACAATCATTTATCTCTATTTTACATTTAAAATGTAAATACATTTTTTTGACTAAACCATTGTTCACTGTAGCACCTGTATATCCTACCTGCATATTTCTTATTTTAAATCATTTAACCTGCTGCATAATGCCTCAACTTAGCTTCTGCAAAGTCAGGCGGATAGTGTGCCGTCCTGTTACAGCAGCAGGTCTGGTGTCAGGCTGTCAGGGAGTGCTGATAGCCTCGGGGCATGGAGCTGTGGCACAACTGCAGAGCGGGGCTGCTTTAAATTTTCCCAATGGAAAGCCAATGTGTGCAACTAACATACCGTGAGGTCTGAATGTGCAGCTTCAGCAGGACTGAGGAGGACACTTAAGGATCAAAGCTCAGCAGAGTGTATTTGAATCCTGGAGGTGCATGAGCCAAAATTGAAAAGTTAAAAGTCCAAGAAGGCTGTAATGACAGAATTTTTTTGCGAGCCACTCCGTGATTGTATTCATCAGTGGCTGTCTGTGAGGGATTTGATTTTAATCTTCAGTCTAACAATAACTTCCCCTGCCTTCAAATGGAGTCCCACACATTCCCTCACATGTATGAGGAATGTCGCACACTTTGTCATGTTTTGACAAACTGAGGAGGAGACTCTGCTTTCATGCTGAACTGCACTTATAATCATCTTTTCTCTGTGTGTGTGTGTGTGTGTTCTTTACCACCTACCATGTGTCAAGGAGGTACTGCTTTTAATTAAAGCATCAGTCTCTGGCTGTGCTTCTGTCTGCCACAGATGTCACTGCTTACTTTACATCCTCCACAGCCAGACAGGTCTGCTGGTACCAGTATTTCAACAGTGTTATGTCCAATTTTAATACAAGTACGGTAATATATCTTACAAATAGATGGAATAATCTCTGTATATGCATCTGTTTTTCATGTCTTCAAATTCCATTCTCACACATAAACATTTTTTCTAGTCACTCAGTGTAGATATTCAGTTTTCTGCAAGGTCTGTACATGTGGTAATACCGTAATTGGGAAACCCAGTAGACAATTCACAGTCATTTTATCCACTGAATTTTCAGTTGATGACTGGGTTTATTCAATGAAATGTGACATCCCTCATTAGTTATTAATTAGCCCAGACAGCAGACAGGAACAACAGTGCTGATTCATTTTACCTCAGCCTGATGATAAATGCAGAGCCCTTTTGCCCTTGGGTCTAGGGCAGCTATTTTTTTTATTATTTTTGACCATTCTGGCAGTAACAACACTGACGTTGAATTATTGCACCACTTTAATGCACTTTTGATGGCTTTTATCGCAAAAGACATTGACAGAAACTGCTAAAGTTAAAAAGTGACGTTCCATGTTTGCAGAGCTCTGCCACTCAGATGGAGAGAGCCACAGTGATGCTTACAGTCATGATGTATCCTTTATGACACTGAGAGCTTCTGTGGCAGCTTGCCCAACCCAGACTTGTAGTCTCCTTGTCACTGCAAGTCTCTGTGTGATGCTTTAAGTTGCCAGTCTCCCTGGGAAGAGTCCTTTACTTCCCTGAACACAAACACATTTTTCTTTTGATTCACCACCTTGAATCAGAGCTACAAAGCCTAGCATATCCCAACACAGTGCTGAAGAAATAACTACCGTAGCAATCATTTATCCTTCACATCCCCTTTCTTCTTCTCGTTCTTCCATGTGCTGCACAGTTTCTCCTTTCTTATGCCTCTGAATCTTCTTGTAGGATACACAGAATGACCTTTCAGTGTTTTTTAGGCCTGAATTCCTGTGGGCACCATTATGGTCATTTTTTTTCTACCAAATGGAAGCTGAGAGCAACGTCTCTCCCCCTCCTTCCTGCCACCACCTCTGCCTCCTCCTCCTCCCTCACCTCTGCCCTAAGCTGTGTAAACAGTGAGGCTTTGTCTGCAACTGTTGTGGTCAGTGTGTGGTATAAAGCAAAGTTCTTATGAAACATGGGTCTGTGTCTGAGTTAGTGGACAGCCACATCATTGGTTGACCCAAAGAGACATGGAGGGCGGGAGTGACTGCTGCTGTCTGCGGCTTATGTATCCTGCATATACTTGTTGTCATATTTTATGGCTAGAAGTGGTGGAGTGTCTGAATGCCTCCTACTGTAATTACAGCTGTTTTATACACCATCCAGTTACACATAGTGAACTACATGCAGCTATCAGTGTGAACTCACAAACTTTAGAAAGTGTCATAACTTCCTGTTTGAGAAAGTGAACTTGGAATATGAAGCAGAAAAGTGTAATTACCATTAGCATGCTGATATTAGTTTTTATTTTAAATTAAGCTAAAGTGCTAAAATGTAGATGACTTACCATATACATATAAACTTTCACCAGTTGGTGGCACTAGATGACCAGAAGAATGTACAATGACAGTACTGGTTAATCTAGCTTATAACTGAAAATCAGCTGAGTGGATCACAGTCACTCTGCCTTCATTTATTATAAGCTATGCGATCCAGACAGTGAGGTTCCTTGCTGTAGATAATAAAATTAAATGATATTGCAATTATGTTTATTTTCTAATGCCCAGAGTAGAGAACAACAGGTAGATGAGTCATCCGCCTCTATAGTTAATGCCAGGCTTTTTGCATGCAGCACAACAGAGATGCACACAGGAGCGTAATATATCAGATACTCCTCACCTGATGTGATTTATGTATGATCACTGCGTTGATGACAGACAGTGTCACATTGGCTTTCATTGAAATGGAAACGTAGAGAAGATTGAAGCAAGGCGTCTGGACATGTAGAGTTTTCTTGAAGACATTTTGCTGCTCATCCAAGCAGCTTCATCAAACATTGAAATGGATA
This sequence comes from Parambassis ranga, assembly GCF_900634625.1. NCBI lineage: Eukaryota > Metazoa > Chordata > Actinopteri > Ambassidae > Parambassis > Parambassis ranga. The sequence goes on along the minus strand of NC_041039.1, from coordinate 7,630,270 downwards.
AGAATCTGAATAGAACATTTTAATTACTACAGCTACAGCTGTGCTTCAGTTGATAAACAGTTTCATTTCAGGTCATTTGTTATTTCTTGTCTTGTCAGTAGGGGGAGACAAAAGTTCTGCACTGTAGCTTGAAGTTCAAAATTGGGTGAAATTTTAACATGTGTTTATTGTTACTATCATGCATAATATTGAATGTTTTGTTGCATTATTAAAACTTAATACTAGACACAAATTGTAATTTTGCTGGATTTTCAGTGTAATTTATTGGTCATCTGACATTTTGTAGTATTTATGTTTAATGTGTTATGTAGGAATAGAAAAAAAATGTCTAAAGAGAGACCTCTACAGCTGCCTTTTTAAAGATTCGTAGCAGCTGCACACTTGTCCATGATCCAATAAATCAGGCAATGGTGTGACAACTAAAACGATTGGTCTGAGAGTCACTCTTGCCAAGTGGGCCTCAGGTCTGCAGGGAGGAACGCGTCCTTCTGTGGACCTTGCCGTGGCCGATCAATATATATATATATCCCCTGTGGTGTGAACTACAACGGGCATGCTGTGTATAGGAAAAAAATGGTCAGTGCACATTACTCCTTAAGGATTATGTGTCATTTGCCCTTTAAGGTGCACATGTATTTTATCAGTGCACTCAGATGTCATAAACTTAATGCAAAAGGCCCATTAATATGGGCACTGGCAGGCGAGCCCAACATTTACCCTGATTTATCTGTGGTGGTACAGAGAAAAAAAATGAATAGCTTATCCTATTCCAGCACTGCATCAGTCATAATTCTCAAGCTGGCACCTTAATCTCCACACATTTAATGGATATAGAGCTTTATAATTTATCCTCCTCTTAACTGCAACTTTACCTGAATTAAATTTCATGCACAGTACTTTGATTACATCCTTGTTAAGTGCCACAATCTGATTTCTTCATTATGTAAGGAACAAGTACAAATGGGCTGGCACAGAAGGAGAGATAAACTAAAAGCAAGTCAAGTAAAGAGACAGAAAACAGACTGGGGTGAGAGCAGCCATCCAGTCTGGATGAGCCTCTATTGATCTTGGTCTGTGGAATGGTGATGGCACACACACCCGGCTTTGAATCCAGTCTTGCACCACATGCTCAAATGGTGCACTCTGACTGTTGGCACTGAGTGTGTGTGGCAAAATCAAGTAGCTTTACAGGAGCATCTTCAGGTTTGGCAGAGGTTATGAAAGCCTTACCGGAGCCTGGACCTGTGTGTGTTCCCAGATCCTTGCAGAGCCTGTGGCCTGTCACTCCCCTGCCAAAACTGGAGCTCATTTGTGGAATACGTCTATGCCTGCCTACCATGGCTGAGTACGGATGCAGATCTCAGCAGAGTGTAGGATCAAAGTCTGCACATTTCTCAGTGTCACCCGGTGATAACCCTAACTTTTCCTGCCAAACTGGATTCCACTCATATTTCACAAGCACACTCAGGGCTCTCTCTGCTGGTTCTTATGAAATAATGACCTATCCTAGATTGTCGTACTGTTCACCCTAAACCGTGGCGGCTGTTGTGACAGCACGGCAGATAAAACAAAAACCTGGTCATTAGGTGGTGTCCTGGTGGTTATGTTGGATAGTGGCCAAAGTAATGAGTTTGCAGAATGCATGGTTAAATAGTCTGATTTCTTGGCTACCGTGCTAACTTTTGCCTCAACGCTTGCAGATTTTCAATTCACTACTATTTACACAACCACAGAAGTTAAATAGCAACGTATACCCAGGATGTCGTACAGTCAACCATTATGTTATGTAATGAAGTTGTCATATATTTAACAACACTTACACCAGTGTATGCTGTGATAGGTCAATACTGATGGGTCATGCAGGCTCCAGTTTTGGGCCCAAACCTTAGTTCCTGTGTGAAGCAACTCCTAGCCTCCAAAGATCATTCTCTGGATGAATAGTAGCCCCCAAAAACTGCAATACAAAGAGGAGCAGGGTAGCAGTACATTCAAAGCATTAAACCGATTAGGGTGGATTTTATTGATTAGGTAACTGCATGCATTATGCTTTATTTTACAACTGTTTCAAAATGTAACCTGCCGTAGAAGTTGAAAATGGGAGATCTAACGAGTTTGATCATCCACGCAGATGTTACCGCTATGTGTCAGAACACTGCATTATTTATGCCACATTTGATACTGTTGTTGAGCTGAGAAGTTGGATGCAGTCTTTGCAGCAGAGCCTGTGCTGTCTGGAGGTCAGCACTCCAGGGGGCAGAAAAACAGCCAACAAGCCTAGCGTTGTTGTCTTGTCCAAAATAGCGCATCTCTTGACAAGTGTCAAAGATGTCAGATCTCTGTCAGTGGAAGTCCCAGTGTACCGTGTCTGGAGGTTTTGTGAGACAGGTAACTTATCCATTTGTAGCAAGTGCTGTAGTTGTATATGGAGGGAACTGTATACCTAGATTTGTCAGAGCTTTAATTATATGCAATAAAACCTTGGGTTCTTACCTTATATTTCTGCTATTTTAAACACCTGCTTTTGTGTTTGGGAGGCTTCTCCATGTTGGTTCCCATAGATCAAGTTTCATTTCAGTAGGGGCACAGCACCATCTAGTGTTATATCTATGGCCATTACAAAATGTGTTAAATAGCTAAAGAAAAGTTGTCACAGAAAGGTTTTCTTACCTGGTTCACTTGACATAAAAAGAAATGAGACAAAATAATTTATTTGCAGAACAGCACATTCTGTAACAACCTGAAACCTCTGATAAGACAACATTTTAAATACATACTGCACACAGCAAATACTTAAAACAAACCAGCCTTAGCTAGCAGCATGAGTCCTCCAACGCTCATTCGTCCTTATACAGAACACAGTACTGTACAGTTTCAGTGAGTATTTCTTCCACAGTAACACACATTGTTAAATTACAGTCACATGGCTACATACATCTATGTAGTCATTTGGTTTGGGAAGTAAAACTAAATAAAGATTTAAAGTGTAGAAACATTCTATACATTGTCTAAACAGAAAAAACAATTACAAATACCAATTATCTGACCCTTCATGTAACAACGGTTCCACAAAGTAAACAGCAGTAGTTCAATAGACTAACTAGTCTAATGGAAATGTAAACTATAGATTTTCATGTATATTTAAAGAAGCTTGTTGCAATTCCTGCCTGAGTTAATAAACTGAAATAAATTGTATGTAAATTCTGACTGCATTCTTCATTGGTAAAACTACCTTTTTAGAAATTAAAAAGATGCCATTTTAAACAACATGTAGATAATTTATTACTCATTAGCAGCAAAAATTCAAATGAACCACTACTGGAACTCTTACCAAATACTGGAACCCTTTTTCTTTGTAGCAGTTTGTCCTGTATAAAAACGTCAGTGTATCCTCACAGAAGCGCACTCCAGTCCATACACAGTATCTGTGCACTGTATTACTACAGCAACGTCCTCCTGCTTGTGAAAACTGATAAAAGTGACTAATAAATGATTAGAGCAACATGCCATAGCTTCAGCTAATGTAGATTAAAGGATGTTTGAGTATTGTTGAAATGTTGCACCTTAGAAAGACATGATGGTTCTCTGAATGATGTCAATGCATTCTTGCAGCTCGTGCTCTTTGATTGTGAGAGGAGGGGCCAGGCGGATGATGTCACCATGAGTGGGCTTGGCCAGCAGTCCACTGTCACGCAGACCCAAGCACACCTTCCAGGCATCATAGTCTGAGGGGGGATTGTGAAAAAAACAGCCTAAAATTTTGTGTCTACAAATATCTCTAACCCAAAAGCAGTCATAAATACCTGTATGCATGTGGACAAAGCCTTAGTTACCAAATGACTACCTGTGAGGATTTAGTTTTATGAACAGTGTTGTACTGTACCTTTGGTTTCCTTGATGACGATGGCATTGAGGAGACCTTTGCCTCTGACAGTTGTAACAATATCTTTAGGCAGTTTTCTCAGCTCGTTCCGCAGCAGCTCTCCCATCCTCTGAGCATTCTCTGCCAGCTTCTCCTCCTCCATCACCTACAAACAACAGTAAAGAATGTTGGATGCCAAACTGTATGACAAAAAGATACAAATCACAAGTTGAAACTTACCTGAAGCGCAGCAATAGCAACCCGACAGGCTACAGGGTTCCCTCCGTAAGTGGACCCATGCTCGCCAGGCTTGATGGTCAGCATTACTTCATCGTCACACAGCACAGCAGACACCTAAGACACAGAAAAAGGTCAGCAGAGGTTAACCCTATGCTACCTGCTACAATCTATGCCATCCAACAAGGCTGACAGAGCTACAGAAAAGATCTTACAGGGTAAACCCCTCCAGACAGAGCCTTGCCCAGAATCACTATATCTGGACGAACTTCCTCGTGGTCCACAGCCAGCCGTCGGCCCGTACGTGCCAAGCCAGTCTGCACCTCATCAGCAATCCACAACACCTGAACAAACCAGAGAGAACTTTAATTTCAAAACTCATGACAAACATTAAATCATGACATGACATTACAAACACTTGGTCAGTGCATGCCCTATCGTTTTTTTATAGACTGTAAATTCATAATGTAAAAATCAATACACCTGATGTACCAGAATTTTTTCTGTGCCATTTAAGGCAAGTCTATATATCAGAAATTGTGCATGCTGTAAATACGTATTAAAAACAGTGTTGTGTTGACAGCTGTGGCTGCAGGCATGTTGTTTCTTGGATTGGACTGGACTGGAGGGTTTTTTTTTGTTTGTTGTAGTTTGACTCAAGGTTTAAGAAATTAGATGTATTGATGCCAATATTTTACGCAACAATAAACAGGAGTGTTGTCTTTCTTACATAGATTATGCAAGTGCAGACATGCATGAAAGTAAATTGCAATTTGACAGGGGAAAGATAAAACATTAGGTAAAACATTACAGCAACAGCTGTTGTAATTCACAAACAACAACAAGTAGCGCACAGAGCTAGTTTGCAGTAAAAAAAACATGTCAGAGGTAATTCTGCTGTTACTGTTGTGTTACAACTGAACCACAGTTCAGTTAGAGACTTACATTGTGCTTTGTGCAAAGTTCTCTGACTTTAGTCAGGTAGCCCTGGTCAGGCACCACCACACCAGCCTCCCCTTGGATAGGCTCCACCATGAAAGCTGCAACATTTTGTTCCTGAAGGGCTTTCTGGGGACAAGGAGAGAAACATATAGACTAGTCAGACATTTTTTATCTAAACCTAAGATAACTGTTAGTCAGATGCTGCTTTAGTCAATCATTCAGGTCTAATATTTACACAGAAATGCAGCAGCTGCCACGATAACCTTATCAGCAAACAGATGCAGCTCAGCAGTCAATTGACTTGTTTTTACACAAACGATGCAAGCTAGTTTTGTAGAATCGTCCATGTATTATAATAAATTAGCTACACAGTACGTGTTGTTGCAGTGAGTGGAATGTCTCTCAGTTTTGGATGGGTGGAGACCGATAATACTTATCATTTGCTTGTACTGGTTGTAATGGCTAGAAAAACTTGTACCTCCAGTGCAGGAATGTCATTAAAAGGAACGAGCTCAAAGCCTGGCATGTAGGGGCCGAATCCCTCGTAGCTGCTGGGGTCAGTGGAACTGGAAATAGCAGCCATGGTGCGGCCCCAGAAGTTTCCATCTGATCAATAAACATGAAAAAGTGATTAATTTTTTAGTTTACACAAAACGTTTGATCCCATGAAAGTGCATGGTTGGTAATAAGTTTGATTGCTGCAGCAACAAACTCTTGTTTTCTTCTTTCTTCTTCTTATTCTTCCATATGTTTTTGGGGCAGCGTATCTTCAGCATACATTGACCAATTTCAGCCATTCCAACTATCAAAATGTTCATCTCATAGAGGACAGTCCGGGTCAACTTCAAGTTTTTTTCAAATTAAGCAATTTCAGTGTCATGTGCCAACTCCTCCTACAAATTTCAAGCTACAGACTTCAGTTTAGTCTTAAAACGCTCACGATATGCTGCTCTATCAAACGTGAACGTGAACAGCCTGTGCTTCTTATAAGCTTATGGTATTATTCCAGCCTCTGACCTTTCATATGGTATATTCACAGGCTATTCTTTAAGGTCATGACTTCATACTGTTCTTGTCTTCAGCAGTGTCCCTTTCATATCTCCATGATATTAAGATTCTACTTTTCAAAATAAGAGCTTCATCTTTTCAAATTCTTAACCATGTTTCAGCAAATTAAATTCAGATTGCAGATTCTCCAGCAATTAAGAGCAATCCTTCACATCAGCATTCAAAGCAATGCTTCAGCTGCAGCAATCAAACTTGCATTTTCTTCGGGAAATGCTTTTTCTAGTATTAGTATATTGGAGTATTGTGTAAACTCTGAAAACAGATAATGCAGACTTACTTGCAAAAATGATTTTGGCCTTGTTTTTAGGAACCCCCTTCACATTGTAGGCCCACTTGCGGGCAAGCTTGCAGGCAGTCTCACCACCTTCAACACCTGTCACAAAACGTCAAAGTCAAAAGATGCTGCTCATCTCTGAAGAAGTTTTGTACATTCAACAATAATGTACCTGTATTCATGGGTAAAACTTTGTCATAGCCAAACATGTTGGTGATGAATTCCTCATAAGATCCCAGAACATCATTGTAGAAAGCTCTGGAGGTCAGGCTGAGTTTGGATGCCTGGGCAGTGAGTGCAGCTATGATTTTAGGGTGGCAATGTCCCTGATTTACTGCACTGTATGCACTGAGGAAGTCATAATACCGGTTTCCTTCCACATCCCACACGTAGATGCCTGGAAAACAAAACAGAAAATCAACTGATTTCAGTGTTCTGACTTGCATGATACTTTAATCACACTGTTGTGAACTCACCCTCCCCTCTCTCCAAGGCCACAGGCAGGGGATGGTAGTTGTGTGCTCCATACTTGTGCTCACGAGCGTAGATTTCCTCTGATGTGAGCAGGCGTTCTGCCCTCAGTTTGGAGGCAGCAGTGGAGGCAGGGCGTGTACCCGAATGAATGCTCCGACTGAGAACAGGTGCAGCACGGCTCAGGCTGCGGCTGAACTGGAGAATCATTCCCTTCATGTTATGTTACGTCTGTCTAGGTAAACAGAACACCTAATCAGCATAGCAAAGCTTTTATAGAAATCTGTTCTGACCGAATCAATCTTAGTGCACTTTGGTTGACAGGATCATTGTTATGTTGTAAACATGAAGTTTCCCTGGAGACGGATCTCGGTGTTCAAGATAGTTTCAAGTCGATAAAAATACCATCAGAGGTGCACCAAGAACTTTCCCATTGCTCTTTTGAAGCAGTTGTAAAAAGAAAAAAAGAATACTATACAGACAGTGAGAAAGTGTGGTTTTGATAATTAACAACTATAACATGTTTATAGCAGAACAAGTTTGATAGAGCAGAATCTAATGAGCGTTTTAAGACTAAAATGGAGTCTATAGCTTGAAATTTGTAGGAGGAGATACATTTGGCAGATGACCCTCTTGAAGGGCTCTCTCATAGACTCCCATGTTAAAAATGATGCCGAAATTGCTTAATATTTGAAAAACTATAATTTCTAAGAATAAAAAAGAAGAAGAGGGTGACTAATGTAATAAAGTTTGATTGCCTAGCAACGGCAATCAAACTAATAATATTCATTGGCTTCCAATGATCATATATCATATTTCGTTGTACCAAATACACCAGTGTGGGACCACACAAAGCAACCAGGCTTTACAAATCTGCTGAACAACACTTCCCTTTCACAATCAACACAAAAGGACGACAGACCTTCAGTGGATGTAGGGTAACAAAAACTACTCCTGCAGCAGCAACTATAAAGTAAATACTAAATTCCATGTCAGTCTTTCATCTGATCATTGAGGCATTTAGCAGATTAAACATTATTTTAATCAATGTTTGCCAGCTGTTAAATATTAGAATAGTCATTCCACAACCTTAACAGCACAGCAGATTTGCTATGTACCAGCTAAAGAGGTGGTAGTGGACATCTGGTTATCAATAAGCTCAGAGTGAATAAATAATCTGAGCAAACACACAGCACTTTAACAAGGACACTGAACCTGAGCTACTGATCTGTCACTATTAAAACTGCTCTTGAGAGGTGATAGGTTGCTCGGGATCTGCCTCCACGGCACACCCACAGACATTACAGTCTAAATAAAGACAACGGGGAGGATGATATTGGTATCTTAGCGGCTCTGCCAAATCTCCTTCAGTTATATAATGTTGTATTGTGGAATATAACTCGCAGTCTAAATAAAATAAGGGCTGTCACTGACTTTATAAATACGATACACGTTAGCCGGCTCACATAAATAAATGCATGTCTCTTCTGTTTTTTCAAACCAGGGCTAACCACACACACGAACACGAGTGTTTCCTTTACCGGACAGCTAACTAATATTAGCACATCTCAGCTTTCGGTGGCGTTAATAAATTATAAAGACAAGTATAATTTTACAAAAAAAGGATATATAAAGTCACAAAGGTCGGTACCAGAAAGAAATGCAGCGCTGGTAAAACCCCTCTTGAGACACGAGTGATGCCTTCTCTTGGATATTTGATGCGGACGGTTCCGGTGCGGCTTATGAAGCTGTCTGGGGCGCGCAGCACCGTGACGTTTCATGCGTGCTTGCGTCAGAGGGCACGCCTCCCATCACATGTTGCAACTTTTCTGGTGATTGCATTCCTCAAATATACACAGAGTATACAGACCTTTAGACCAAAGGTGTCATAGAAAGTGAAATTAGATTGTTGATTTGTATTACATGTTTTTAACTGTGTGAATACAACAGTGTGTTTGTGGTTTTTTTTTATTTGGAGAAATCTAAATAAGAACCTAAAATGTGTCTTTGATGCGGTATTTAAGGGATGAGGTTGAAAAATACATGGATTTATATTAACAGATTAAATGGTTATATGTATGGTGCGTCCACTTTATTATATATTATATGGTTTGTGAGTATTTTTTCAGAGTTGCAAAATTGCGTATTCATAACAAAACGGTATATTTCTTGGTAATTAAATAAAATAAATAAATAATAGTAAAAAAGTCATTCAAACATTTGATTTATTAACTTTATTAACTAATAGGCAATAACATGCTATTTTTTCTCAATGTAAAATGTCTACTTTTTTTATTTATTTATTTTATTTATTAAAAAAAGGAGCTAATTACAGTGGTACATAAATATAGTGACTGGCTCTGGTTTTAAGTATTACATAATTACATGTAAATTAACACCGATACGAAGTAAATCACATGTTGTCAGTCTCGCCGCGCATGCGCTCCGAGCACCTCGACATGGCTGACACAGGCTGGCCAGGCTGTGCAAAGAGTTTGAAAGGTGTCATTTTAGACCTGTGTGGAGTTCTTTATGACAGCGGGGAGGGAGACGGGGTTGCTATAACTGGTTCGATCGAAGCTGTGAAAAAGTGAGTGAATCAATGACGAGCGGGTTGTTGGCCTATTCAGTTTGCATGACTGTGTGGAGCAAAATATTCAGGTGTTCACTGGAGTAACTGCAGTCACAAGAACAGTTGTTCATTTATATTCTCGGTTAACCTCCTTAACTGTCTCCATAGACTCAAAGCGTCTGACCTGCAGCTGCGCTTCTGCACCAATGAGACCCAGGCTACCAGGGATAAGTTTGTGGCCAAGCTGCAAAGACTGGGCTTCGATATCTGTGTGTCGGAGGTCTTTCCTCCTGCTCCTGCAGCCATAGCAGTCCTCAAGGAGAGGCGTTTACGGCCCCACCTGCTGGTGCATGATGGTAATGATTTGGCAAAATCAATAGAATACTCCTCAAACCATGTGCTTAAAAATTCAGATAATTGTAAACGCACCTGCAGTAAATATCTCCAAATTATAAACTTTGTTGTTTATTCTTCTGCAGGACTTCTCCCAGAGTTTGACAGTGTTGACAAGACGAACCCAAACTGTGTGATCATAGGAGACGCAGCTGAACATTTTTCCTACCAGAACTTGAATGAGGCATTCAGGGTCCTAATAGGTCTGGAGAAACCAGTGCTGTTCTCTCTGGGCCAAGGGTAACAGAATAAAACTTGTCAGTAGCATACTGCTTAGTCCAAGTAATACATAAAGAAAGAAATCTAAAATATCTTTTCTCTCTTTACAGGAGGTACTACAAGGAAACAGATGGTTTGAAGCTAGATGTTGGGGTTTACATGAAGGCTCTAGAGGTATCGTAATTTACTTATATATATTTATAACACTGAATAAATATGAAGTACACCACTATGATTTTGCTTCCTCTAGTATGCCTGTGATTTAAAAGCTGAAGTAATCGGAAAGCCGTCCACAACTTTCTTCCAGAGTGTTCTTAATGACATGGGGCTTCAACCACATGAGGTATGCAACAACCTACTGTATACTAACAGACAAATGCAGCCATCACATTTACAGCATTACTCACAGGCCCAGTAAACCGTCAGAGTGCTGCTTTATTCTGGACACTATTAGTCCATCCTCAAGACTAAAAACATTTGCTGCTTTGGCGCGATGACAAAGGTGCAGTGGAATAGCTCCTCTGTTTTCCTGATGCCTACAATAAACTAATCAACAAACCACAAATCTTTGGTTCTAACTTGAAGTAGCTGGTACAGGTTCAAGTCTACATGCTTGAAGCAGCTGCACAAGGCTTTCCCTGTTTTTATTTAGCAGGTGTCTGAACATGTGTTCGATCACTACTCATCTCAGTGTCCACTAAGCTTATCCATTTTTTGCACCTGGCACCAGGAAAGTTGGATTCATCTCAGTCCAAGCCTCAGTCTATTCTGTGGACTTTCTTGCCTTTCCCTCTCTTGCAGACATCCTATAAATCTACAGCTAAATCTGCTGCCCTCTTCAGAGAATTCAGTGTTTCACCAATGCTTTGTATGTGCTTACATGTTTGTTGAGTTACTCTCTTAAAGGCCAGCATTGTACACTGCAATTAGCCCTTTGCAAAATTTGTGAGTGAAATCTATCAGCTCATACAGTCTTGATCTCCTCTACATGTTTTCAGCTTTGATAAAGGGGCCATGTGTGGTTCTACCCCACCGAAACACATAGAACAGGCTTACTGTTCTTGTGTTTTCTTGTAGCTCTGCAGACTGGTCAGTGGGCTAATGTTCTCACATCCTTCCTTCTAGGCTTTGATGATTGGTGATGATCTTCTCAATGATGTTGGTGGGGCCCAACACTGTGGAATGAAAGGTGTACAAGTCAGGACGGGCAAATACAGGTCAGTGAGTCCACAAGTATTCTGTGACTGTGCAGGGCAGCAGGTGTTCCTTTGGTTAGTCAAGCTGTCCTTTTACCACCATGCCTGTATGTGCATGCTAAAGTACCCACCTTCCTATTTACTTCTAATCTGTCTTAATCTGTGCTTGTAAGAAAGACACTTGTCTGACCACACAAAAAACTTAACTTCACCAGAAGAGGGCGCCCTTCCATCAGATTTGTGGATCAAACTTTGCTCCCTGGCCTCCTCTAAGCCAACCACCTTATTCCTAAATCTTCCAGATTTGTTGACGTGATTGAGAATCTGCCCAAAAATAGCTTTATTCCCTCCATATGTTGAACACTTGTTGCCCAGGAGGTCATATTCACTAAAAGGATTTACGGCCCCAGATCTGGAGGTTACTGGGGCGTCTTTCTTATGCTGTAATTACAGAAATATATGGTTGATTATTTTAGAAGAAACGTGTGGTACTTATGGCTGAAAGAAAGGATGGTGTTAGTGGAACTACATATTATGTCATATATACTGTACCGTGGTGTATTACCACTAGGTTTTATTTTCACACTAGGAAATATTTATGGATTTGGAAGGGGAGTCTTGAAGTTTTTTCTGTTACACTTGCAGGGCTTGACCTCATCACATCACTAATTACTGTGATGCTGCAGTGGAAGTAGTATTTAGTATCTTATTTTAGGAAAAGTAGCAATTTTATGGCATAAATGTGTTCAGTTACAACTGCAATTTTCACATTTAAAAGTACAAAAAAAAACATCATCAGTAACAGTATATAACCATGTAGGATTACCCCTTTCAGGGTGTCATTTTAATGCTATAGCTGCTCCTGGTAGTGCTATGTTAATCCACTCTGCCACTGTATACTAGTACAAGTCTGATTGATAAATTTGTTGCCTGACACAGAAGCACCTCACCTTACATATACACACTGGAGCATCGACATCCATACATGACCTCCAGAATGTGGTGATGACATCTTAATCCCATTAAAATTATCGACCACTGCACAAAGACCATTCCACCTTAGCTGCTGCGTTGCTTTAAAATGGAGTATTACCATGTATATATCTACAAACATGTATATGTAGTATTGTAGAAGTTTGTGAAGTCAAAGTTTTTCAGACACCAGAGTTCTCCTCTCTCCCCTTTAGTTTGCCTGTGAACCAGCACTCCATGGCCTGCATGCCGCTGCAGACCGGCATGCAGGTTGTGGGTCATGTGACCAAAGAACGCTGAGTAATCTGCTTGAGCATCAGTCAGCTCTAATCCCACACTAAGAGCACAGTCACTCACCGTAAAAACCTGGCCTCTGCCTGTTTGTGCGGTTGTGTGCATGATGGGAATACGTATTTGACATGTACTTTATGTAAGTGCATGTGTAGTGTGTGTGTGTAGCATGTCCCTCTGGTATGTGAGTCCAAAAGCTAGCAGCACACAGGGTTTCAGCATAAAACTCCTGAGCTGAATCCATCTGATTTATGTGACTTCTCAATCTCACTGCTCTCAGCAGCTTAGTTGAGCTCCAGTCTGCTGATACTTGGAACAGTGTGTGTGATACACTCAACGAAACACAGCATAAAGCAGATTACATGATATCACTGTTCAACCACATTCTTTTTGAAGAGAGCAACTGGTTAGAATAGAAGAGCGTATAAAGAAAATGGATTTTGTGAATTCGTACCAGTACCAGAGTACCAAGAGTCACTGATGTTAAATGTTTGTTAAAAAAAAAGTTTCTGTTTTGAAATTACTGCTGCTTTAAATAACTGACGCACACATGCTTGTGTGCAGTAACAGAGGAGACTTTGGGGATTTTGTTTTTAACTCCAGAGCAACCAGGAAGAGGAAATATAGAAATTTACTTCAAATTAGAATTTATGACCTCCAAATCAAATTTCCCTAACATAAACAGCCCCTAATAACCCAGATTCCTCACAAGACCTACAGAATATTTTCTGAGAAACTGTCAGTGGGACTGTGAGTTAGTGGAGAGAGACATAAGATTTAACATTGTTTAGCCAAACAGGCCCAATGAACCCAGGCCTGCTTTGAGCAGCCATAAACCCTCAGTCAGATCTGTGAAAACACAGCTGTTTCCAAGTCAACCAGATGCTGCGCAGGCCTCCAGTTCCCATCGGGCTCGGAGAAAAGGCCGTTTCAAATACCCCAGACTTCAGTGACAAGGCAGGAAGGGAAAAAAGATACAAATCATGGACAAATCAAATCATATCAGTGTGTATTAAAAAGCTGTTCATTTGATGAACTGATACTCAGCAGGGACCTAAAACAGATGATCTGAGGTCAGTCTTTATGTTGAGTTCATGTGCCTGTTTTCTGTCTCTCTGTGTGTTGATCCAAAAAGGAGTTTGTGCATTCTTATATAGTATGCGGCTCCTACCTAAATTCAGGAGTATCCTAGCAGTAATTGCTATAGGCACAGTATAGGGGTAATGGTAATAGAGCAGTGCTCTGTTAGCAGTCAACTTTCCCTTGTTCTTAAATAACGAGTGAAAGATGGCGCACCTCAGGGGAGCCAGAGAGCCCTTTGCTCTTTAATGCAGAACAGGTTTGCAAAGAGGGGTCTACCACTGAAAAGTGGATGGAAATCAGAGTAGGCGTATAAAGATCTGACTGCTGGTGTTATTCAGCTGCAAGGAAACAATCTGCCAATACACCAACTCTTGCTCAGCCTTTACATTCTGTAAATTATGGGACAGAACATTAAATATCGGCCCTGTCCCACCACATCGGAAACTCTGCAGTCTATAGGAGGCTTTTGGACTGCTATTGGTCTGATGTGTAAGGGAAAGTTATGAATAATTTTGTTAGAAATAAAAGATTCCTTTGATAATATGTCTCCATAATAAGGAACGTTGTGTGTAAATTTCACGGATAGATTTTATGACCATGTGGAAAGGAACTGTAAACATATCTTTGACTTATTATCATCCTAATAAGCTGTTAGGTTAACTTGTCAGGAGGCAGTTGTCGGTTGACATAATGGCAACCAGTGTATGTATAGCTGAGGTGCTTAAACAAGGGCCAGCTTGGCATTGAACTGTTAGGCAACATAACATTTGGTTTCATGGGGAATTGAACCTACAACCTTCTGCCTGTAAGCAGATAATTTTTATACTAAAGAACCTTTTACCCCTAGGGCCAGAACATTTTAAGTAGTGGCCATTTTAAGTGATAGTCCACATCACTCACTGTGTGCTAAGGTGTCACCCCACCTCTGCTCCACCTCTTTGGATTAGCAATGAGTTAGGAGCTATTAAGGTCATCCATCTTCATACACAGGCCATGGCAGCAACACCTTTTCATTTATGTTTATGGCCAATTGATGAATGCAAGTCTGTGCAGAGCAACACCTCATAAGAAAATGTTCCACCCACTCGCTTGCTGCTCACATTGGCTGTTCTTTGGTACTGTGAAGCTTGCAGAAAGCTTGCTGTGGAAATCAGACTGATTGAAATGGTGTCACTATACCAAAACAGAGAACATACATGCATATGAACCAACACAATAAGCTAAAAAAAGACACCACAACAACACCCACATGGCTGAGAGGCTCTGCAGAGGTGGGCGATTGTTCTTTGTTGGTTTGTTATATTACTCATAGTTACTTGAGCTATTGTTAATATAAAAGTATTGCACATTGTCATACACCCTTGTATGACAGGTTATGAGTGGCGTGTTGGATGTTGTCTCTCTATGATTGGCCATGTGCGTTTTTTGTGTCTGTCTTCTTATCTTCAAGCAACTGCATCAGGAAAGAACTGGGTAGCTTTGAAGCTTCATAAAAGCAGGTCCACATCACGGTGTGTTCATGCACTGTTTGGAATCAGACATTTCAGATTGGATCGTACATCCTCAGTGCTGGCTTGTCTAAATCTGCCAAGGAGAGAGTAGTGATGAGCCAGATAACAACGCAGCACTGAAAGGTGTTTTGAATGAGGGCCAGTGAGTTAGAGGAAGCATTTTCTTGGATTCCTGTTCTATTCTGGCAGAGCACACACAGCAAACATTTTCACACAGCAGCAACCAGCGTCAGAATGTTTTACACTGTAAACCTCTCCCTGTGGCCAACACTTGCTAATGTGAATGTTGGAAAACAAGCAGGCTAAACCAGATTAAACCTCTCAAGAGAGAACTGATCCCTGATGACACAAACTATGAACCAGTTTGCCCATACCGCGCCCTGGTTTGTGGCCTTTCTGTCTGTGGCTGTCACTGAGGGACACAACAGGAAGCAAGCATTGCAGGGGGGTCAGCAGCCATGTGATGTGGTGTGATTATCTTACAGACTGTTTCTCCTTTAGTCATCTTTTGGTGCTGTGACTGAATACCACAACGAACCTGCTGTTAGCATGTTAATGTGGCTCATGTGTCTTTTTGTAGATTATTGGCAGTTGACAGATTATCTCCATTATGTGTGAGGAGATTTGTAGTGATGTTGTGTCACCTTTAGCTCTTCCATGCTGAGGGGTGTCCCTTCTGTAGTCTTTAGCCAATCAGATTGAGATCAGCTGATTGACTCAGTCAGTTGGGGATATTCTTCCTATTCACCCTTAAAAGCTCTTTGGTGTCTTTGGCCATATGTGGAGGATCAGTAATATTGTCCAGAGAGTTTTGGTGCATTTGAGCAGTGTAATTATTACAGCACAGCACGCCAAGCAGATTTGACAGAGGAAGTGTTTCTTTGTGATCTACAGTCGTTTTGAAACTCACCAGGAGGATTTGTATCTTGTAGTGAAGCTTCTGTCACTCTTAAGTCCTCTCGACACGCATCTTACACCCTGGAGCATATTGTTGACAGCCTGGGAAATCATTATGGGTTTTTTTTTTCTACTATGCACTTTGCATTTTCTTCTCTTAATATCAGTTTGGATTAGATTGTGGTTGTCAAACATCAAGTGTTAATATAATTCTTTGAGTTTTGACAGACATGGAAGGAAATTGTACACACAATTGTACACGCAACTCAGGTGTATAGCATACAGTGATTAGCACAGCCTATCAGTGAAGCTGTTTTACTAATGCAAAAACACACAAATATGCACACATGCTGTATTGTGCACTGAATAGCATCAGTAAGAACACTCAGTTCCCACCAGGTGGTTGCTATGCAAATATTCAAAGCTATCACTGTAACTGCTGCTGCTGTAGTCTGAGAACGATGTGGAACAAAACTAAAAGGGATGATGCTAGACTGAAGTTTCTTTTTTTTTCCTGTGGACATCATGTAGTGCTGTTTAATAGTAATTCCTGTAACAGAGGGCAGCAAAAGAGTTTCAGACTTCCAATAAACTGCACAGTTGTCCCCATCAGTCCAGGTTAGATCCAGAGAAATAATTCACCAGCATCCGGTGTGGGCTGAGTGCTTTTCTGAACTGGCTGGCACAAAACCTGTGATTAGTGAGGACATCCAGAGCAGATTTCTTCTTGTAATAAGGTCTTGCAAATAAGGCCACTATCAGTACAGGGAATAGAAGGAAAGGCTAATTATTAGGAAAGCATTTTCTTGGATTCCCGTTATATTCTGGCAGAGCATCATTAGCCTTAGCAAAGAGACTGTTAACAAAAGAGTCTGATTGGCAAGACATTTACTATCAACTAAGTATAATGAATTGGACATATAGAAAAATATATCATGAAAGACATATCTACAAGTTTGCACAAAGAGCGTTTCTTAATGTTTTTTTATGTAGAGAACATGGGTTCCTTGCCTTTAAATGGACCCAACATTGGCACTATATAAGATTTGGTTCTACTGGGGCTTGAACCCAGGACCTTCTGCGTGTAAAGCAGACGTGATAACCACTACACTATAGAACCTGCTACTTTTGTTGAACCACAGGCCATTTTGTGCAGGTGTAACAACACATTTCTCTTGCATTTTGGGGTAGCTTAGTTTCTATCGCATTCACCTGGCCTGCACATAAAATTGAATTGAAAAGCCTGCCCTCTCTGACAAAAACAGCCTATCAGATCATTCTTGCAAATCAAACAAACATTACAGAACAGAGAGCAGTGTTGTGTTTGGGGATGGGCTTTGTTCTTTGCAGATCTGTGACACTGAACCTTGACGGGTTGGCCATGTCTTCTGGGCACGCCTGTGGTTGCAGCTTAATCTCCTTTATAAGCTGAGTGCTGCCCCTGGGATGGCTCTCAGGTACATACTGTATTTCAGCCTAGCTTATCTTTCAGTCCTCTGGTGGTGTCCTATGGCGTCAGTGGATGTGATAATGTACATGGTTTCAGGGGTTACCCACTATATTTCAAGGTTCTGTGCAAAGTAGATTATTATGAAATCTTTCACCCACAGCCTTTTAAATGTTCATTTGCATAGAGCTGTGCAGTTGTGCCTGTGCAGGTTAGGCTTGAGTCACACTTCCTCTGAGCTTTTGATCTCTATTTGAAGTATTTTCCTCTGTAGACATGCGTGCAGTCATTTTTATAGCGTCTAGTACAGCACGGTTCCACACCCTGTTTCACTGTTAGCACATTAGTTTTGTCTGTGTGGGAAGGAAGTGCAGTTATCTCGGTGTACTCCTCTCTGCTGAGGCTGTGAACTTGTTAAAAGTTTGTCATCTCAGCAGTTACACTATTTAAAAATGTGTTGTCTTTTTCCTCTGCATCACAAATGTGAGTCTTAACACAAAAACAGGGAATCATGCTTTGCGCACAATATGGCCTTTGAGCTGGGGCTGGATCCACAGGGACCCTCTTTTGTGTCCAGGTCCCCCCGGATGATCAGAGGAACTGAATTTAAGAGCATTCTGACCTGTTTTCTTTGTTCTGTGGCAAACAGATTGAGTAAACAGTGTCTGCCTGCAGGCCTGGAGCCAGACAGAAAATCTATGCATTCATTTAAAAATCTTAATTCGATAATAGACTATAAGTGGACATAAAATGTCAGAATGTTGTGTACATCATAATATATATGCCAATAAGAAGCGATGCCTAATCTGCATCTTCTTTGTCAATCAGCAGCAGGGCCTTGGCAGGATATTTGCTTGGTGAAGTAGGAAAATATATGTTGCATAAGGTTTCTATTTCCACCACTGGATTTCCCTCATTTTTAACAGATAACACATGAAAGCTGGGATTTGTTTGTTGGGTTTTCTTCCTGGCTGTATGCTCCCACTTTATCTTTTTCTTTCCTGAGGAGGGTGTGTTGTTCATTTCAGCACCATTTTCATTTCCACAGGATTTCAGCAATTATACAAATCAGTAAAGCTTTTAAATGCATGCAGATGTTAGAAATGAAAAATTATACTTTTCCTTAACATTCTCAGTGGTGAGTGCCCCTACAATGGCAATTTGGCGACCGGTGTAAATTTAGGTTCCACTGGTATTTCAACGCAGGACCTTCTACATGTAAAGCAGTCATGAGAACCATAACCAAAAAATAAGGAACCTTGTTGAATTTCTGTTACCGGTAATTCCACACTGCTGCCAACTAAACTCCGTGATCGTTTTCATCAAACTTGTATGAAACAGATGCTTAAACTAGAATAATCCACTAATAATGTGTAGTAGATAGATTGCTTGCGTGAATGATAAGCGTTGACCTACTGGGGCTTGAACCTTTGTGCATGTAAAACACTATTAAAGAATACCACCTTAACTGGGTTTACCACAATCCTATGTAATTCTGTTAATTGACTTCCAGTTTGTTTATATCAGATTTGCATTTATGGCACTTGGCACATTTGTAGGAAAGTGATGCTTTTAATACAAAATTGTTAACAAAACATGGGTTTCCACTTGTTTGAGGTAGAGCTACATAAACTAACTGAACATTGCTGGGGTTTGAACAATATATAACTGTATAACTGGTGATTCTGCTGGGGCCTGAACCCAGGACCTTCTGTGTCTTAAGCAGCTGTTATAACCACTACACTCTGGAATCCTCTTGAGCTATTGCCCCTTGCCCATGGGTTCATTCTGGTGATTGATTCTCCAACCAACATCATTTTTGCTTCCACTGGAAACTGAACCCTGGGCCTTCTGCGTGTGAAGCAGATATTTAACCATGTCATTTGTTATTGGCATGTTTATCCATTAGCATTTTGTCATGATGTAAAACATGGAATGTGGTCAAAATGATCAGCTCCTTATTCTCAGGTTAGCTAAACCATGCTAACCTGAGAGTACGAAAGTACCTCTTTCATTCGAGCTGTTTGTAGCATTATATTTGGCTTAGACCACGTGGCTGTAGCTGCACAAAGAGGTTAAAGAGCTCGATGAGACTCCACTGGGTGCCCGTGCCTGGTCTATCATACCTTTTCCACCCCAGGGCGACAGTTTCCCCTGCCTGCAGGCTTCTCTAAAGCCTGCCGTTATAAGTCAATGAGATATTAATAATTAACCTGAGCTTTTTTCACAGTGAGACTAGACTCCCACAACAAGACAAAGGAGCTGACTGGGCCTCAACCACTGAGCCCCACGAAAGTACTTTTCCACCCGTGAGAAAGAGAAAAAAACAAAATGAGTGAGAGAGAACCGGAGAGCTAAAGCCCACAGATGGCAGGCTGAAACATGGCACTGCTTCTTAAATACATGAACACAGACCCTTAGTCGTTTCAATAGGGAACCAATCCCTCTTGCAATTACCCATTGACAGGCTGTTTGGCTGGGGGGACTTGGGCCTTTGCCTGGTCTCTGCTGAAGCCATTTTTCCTCTTAATAGTTTGTGACTGCGTTTGTGTTTGTGTGTGTTCCACATGCATATTTGCATTTTCTTCATCAGGAGCAGGTGACTCAGCAGTCCCCTAAAAATGAACATTTATCCACGCTGAGATACAAACAAAGGCTCAGCAGCCATGACAGACCATTTGACCATTTTATCCATATTTAGGTCAAGTGGGAATCCAGTGGACTCACGCTGCTTGGCAGTGACCTCAGTATGTCCTGCAGTTGATGTACATTTGTATTTAGAGTTTGCATTGAGTATAGGGTTTGATTCCACTGGAGCTTGAACCCAGGACCTTCTGCGTATTAGGCAGATGTGATAAGCAGATGTAATAACCACTACACTAGAGAATCAGGTTTATGTGTATCACCACACAATCTTAAAGCATCCTAATTACCTTAGATCTGTTGATACCACTCACTGTGACTGAAATTAGTAGCTCTGTAGAAAACATAAACACATAAAGTTATTTTCTTCCTTCATCTTCACCTTAAGTTGGAGATTTGAGGGGTTAGACTAATTGATTGTATCACAAAAATAAAAATAGTAGCTGAGGAATAGACATAGAAATGCCTGAATAGAAATTAGGATTCTGTACATCACTTGAAAGTGTGACCTGTAATGTTTATAAGGCTTATAGTTATGGAGGTAAAAACTTGCGAAAGCTCTTTGCTTAGCGTATGTCATTGAGACAGACAGAAAGTTTCCAGTGGGGTGGTTTTGACAGTTTGGGATTCTCTCTCCGTTTTTGTCTCTCTCTCTTACACACACACACACAAACATCACTCACACTCACAGGAGGTTTTATAGAGCTACAGGATGGAAAAAGTCGTGTGGCTCTTCATGCCGCAACTAGGGAATCCCCTTTGTGTCCAGCTCAATTGGAAAGAACCGTTGATCTGTGTAAAGTGTGAAAACCATACTGCAGCTGTTTGCTGATCATGATTCAACATTACACAGCCTTTTGTACTGTAAAGTGATAACGGCTGCTGCATGGCCACAAACTCAGCAGAGGATGTGAAGGTTCCAACTCAGCATCTGTCACTTCTGTTGCCATAACATGCACGTAACATGGTGGTTTCCCCTTTTCAGTTGAGCTGTTTTTCATAAGGGGCTGCAGCTGTATTATTTTAAGGGTGTTATCTGTGGGTTGTAAATATCAGATAGGATAGGAAAATGCTAGGATTGTTTTCTCTCTCTCTCTCTCTCTCTCTCTCTCGATCATTTTGAGGATCCGGATAACAGCATCAGTCACTCCCATGACCTTTTATTTATAACACAGCCAGTCAAACTGTGAGCACATTCTCACCCTCAAGGCCAAAACTCCTGCAGCGT
This sequence comes from Parambassis ranga, assembly GCF_900634625.1. Classification (NCBI taxonomy): domain Eukaryota; kingdom Metazoa; phylum Chordata; class Actinopteri; family Ambassidae; genus Parambassis; species Parambassis ranga. The sequence continues at coordinate 7,608,967 of NC_041039.1, read as the reverse complement.
CACTGAGCAGCAGCTACGCTCTCCCTACCCCGAGGGGAGAGGGGGAGAAAGCTTTGTCTTGTAGTAGCATCTTATGTCACCCAAAAGGCTTGGCTGCACATAAAGGCTATAGATATCATCATGTTCTCCTTCAGGTCATGGTTAGTTTGCGTTATTGTGAGAAAAGGCATTGTTTTGTCTGATTGTGCCTTTACTAGTCTAGTATGGGGGAAAAAAAACCCCAATGAAGTGAGTAGAGTGCTTTTCCATCTCTCACTCACTAGCAAACTGGGTCTTTACTCTTAGTGTTATTGTGGCTCTCCTCACTATGTGGCCCAGTGGCAGCTCACCTTACAGAATGCTTATTTTTTATTAAGGGAAGAGCAGAGGAAATAAGACAATGACATTTTTGAAGTTGCGGGTTATAGTTATACTTGTCAGTGTTGTGGCCTTGTTAGTAAGATTGCACTGTTCCTCTTTGGTTTTGTGCTGTAAACACTTTAAACACATGTTGCCTCTATATGTGAAATACTTTTGATTTAGGTTCAGTTTAGTTTAGTCATGAACTGAATGTTTGTTCCTCTCTACTTACAATTGTGAAAAGGTTATATTGTCCTAGTGTAGAAATCGTCCAACAACTTACTAAGCTGAAATCAAGTTTCCTGAAGCAGGGTGGTTTAGCCGCATTTTCCAAAATTTTCACTTTCCTTTTCACCAAAAACATCGCCCGGAGAGTCATGCACTGTTGGCTCAGGTTGAACCTTTCATCTCTACTCTCATAGATGCCTTATCTGCTTTATCTGCGCTGTGTCAAACAAAAGGCCTACTCAGCAAAGGTGAAGAGGTTAGGAGAGAAGTGTAAATTCTGATCGGGTATACAGTATGTGACAGTTTTGCTTTCTTCTGCGCACACGTGTCTTTGTGTATGTTAAACATAAACTAATGGGTTTTTGTTGGGAGGTAGCCGACCGCGTGGTAAACAGCACGTTCACCACACAGTCGGCTAACTACACATTCATATTCAGAAAAAAACACAGATAAAGTTGCCCTCAGATCACAATGATAAACAACCTCCCATCTCATTTATTTCTAAATCACACCACATCTCTGTCTTCGACACACAGCTGACTTTCACACACAAGTACACTCTCTGTATGAGTCATTCACATCTACTTTCATTTCACAGAGGGCGCAGTCTGTCCTAACAAGTATGTATCTCTGTTTTATAGAGCAAAGTATCATGTTATATATCTATTCATATGACTAAGCCAATATACTTTTATATTGCCTTCTCCGTATACATTTGATATCCATGCACAGTCCAGCATGTTCAGTCTGCTGTCATATCATAGCTGCAGTAACGGATTAGAGGAATATGTGTTTTTTAAAGCATGTGACACAATGATTCATATTGGATGTTTATTTATTAGTTTATTATTTGAGGATGCAACTTGCAAAAGGTGAAATACTGATGCCACTTTCATTAAGGCAGAAACAGAACATGCAGCCACACAGCCACTATACCACTATGTAGTCTAAAAGTGGAATCAAGTCCAGGTTAGTGTCTAAGGAGCAGACAATGGAGAACAGGTTAGACAGGAGGACTTGCTGGTCACAGCCTACCATTGGGTGAACCTATATAAGGGTCAGCCATCTTTATTTAGAGTCTATGAACTTGGCAGACCATCTTACAGGTACACATTAGTGGCTGCAATACTACTTTTTTTGTTAAGCTGAGGGCACTGCAGTGCCCATATGGAGGAATGGGATGCAGCTAGCCTGTTAGCATACTAACATAAGTTGATGTTTGTGATCCAGGTTAATCAGTAATCAAATCAATTGTTGGTGATCAAGTTGTGCAAGTTTATTTGTGTACTGTTAGCCAGAATTCATACTGCTTCTTTAAGCTGTCTGCCCATACAGTGTGATCAACTTTCTGATGAAGAGTTTTGCTCTTTCAGCATTGTAGCAGCTGTGTTCATCTAAATTCTTGGCTGCTCCCCACCTCCTACCTCATAGCTGACCTCATCCTTACGTGAAGGCTGTGCAATGTCAGCCAAGCCTGGGGACCAAACCTATCTCTTCACGTGTATTGATATTGCATTGACCTGAAGGACATGCAGCATGCCGCAGATTACCTCACTGGTAACACTAGCTGCATTGTGTTGAATTTTGCATGGTCACATTGACCTGGTTACTCCTTCATTATTAATGGCAATGGGAGGAAAGCAGCAAAATGAATACACACACATGCATGCATACATGCATATCTAAACCACAGAAACAAGAGGAGATTTAAAGGAGCATCAGGTAGGAGAGACACGGAAGCTGATGCTGTTTGCTTCACTGCTTGAAACACAAGAGCCATGTGACTAACTCGCTTGGAGTGTTTATGCCTGTACATGCGTGTGTGAACCCAATCAGTCCTCAGGCAGAAAAGGGTGCGGGAGTAATCCAGCACAGGAGACATAACACCGCAACCATTAGTGGACCAGCTCACATAACCCAAGTCCTGGCAGCTGACAGACATGCGTAAACACATGGCACTGCTTCCCTGTATTCAGCGTGGCCTCAGTATTCAACACCTCTCTTCACCACCACCCCCACCGGCCTCTTCTTTCTGTCGCTACACTTGGGCAGCTCACAAATATTTGCCATGGTCCTCTGCAAGCTCTCAGAAGGCAGGATTAATGGTGGTGTGTGCTGCACACCCAGGGCCAGACAAAGAGTCCCCATCTGGAGCTCCAACCCGTGACTGGGGAACAGAGGCAGCACACAGAGCCTGGTCAAGGCAGCCTGGGGAGGGGGATCTATAGGCACCACTTCATAAATGAGCAGGACTCCTGAGCAGTCCTGCAGATGAATGAAGGGGGCGTCTCAGTCTTTTGATGTGATGGGGAGGAAAAGGGCCCTGCATGCCGGCCTGGGCCGGGTGCCACACCAAATGGATTACATTTCCCCTACCAGCTGATTAAACAGCCATTTCTGCATCCATCTCTGGGCCTTAAGCCAAACAAAGGCAGCAGTCAGTGGGGAGATGGGCAAGACTGACCCATGCTTCCTTCAGCTTTCCCACAGTTTAGGGGCCCAGGTATAAACAAGATTATAGTGATTCCAGACTTGTGTTTTTTTGCCTCATGACCTTGTTTATGGCTAAAAAAATCACCACTTATTTATTGTCTTAGTTTTATTTTTAGAGTCAGGTATTTTTTTGACTTAACAACTCTCATTAATGCCCCCAGTTGGTCTATTTCTGTTGCCTCTAGATATTATATAAAGGCTGGAAAACTGTGTGACAGCCTGTAATGGAGAGAAAACATGCACTACCCTGCCTAGGCTTTTGGCAAGCAGCAGATTTAAGTGTGGCGATAGCAACAAAAATTTAATGGGAAAACATAATTTTTATTGCATTGTTGCTGATCATAAGAGAGCTCATGCAAGCCTGTTTATCACTAAAAGTTTTTCAGTAGTTCTGTGCCTTCTTAGGCCACAATGTCCTACTTTCTCCCCAGTTTATACATTCTGTATTGTTACTTTGTCTGATAGCATCAAGCTGCTGGTCCTTGTTGTTTACTGAGCCCTGTGTGGCAGTTGTTTGTTCCTGTTCGTTCCTGTCCTTATGCATGTGCTTCTCCTGCCTCAGGCCCAGCGATGAGATGCACCCAACGGTGACGGCTGACGGCACTGTAGACAACCTGGCCCAGGCTGTGGACATGATCCTCAATCAGAGGGGCCAGTGAATACAAGGAAGCGGACACTGGACACCTTCCACTTACAGTGACCCAGGGTAATGCAGGCTTGTGTACTAACAGGTAGTACTAACATTTAGCTTATGAAAGTGTTGCAGTTAGTTAACTCATCAGTACACATACAGTTTATGTCAGATGTACTCTCAAACAGGGAAAAGCCCTTTGTACAACACAATGAAGACACACAATGGCACTTGATGAAACTTGCCGAGCTATTATAGCTGCACTGTGCATTTGTTAGTACATAATTGGCATAGATCAGATACCTCAAGATGACATGAATGTGCCTGTAACCAGCTGGGGAATGTAATGCTGTGTGTTCCCTGTTAGTGTCCCTGTTACTGCACATGTAGTCAAATTAAAAACACAAAACATGCACAAATTTTAAGTACACAGTACTGTACAGTACAGTACAGTAATTAGAAATAAAGCTAAAACACTAGTCAAAGCACGGGGGGGGGGGGGGGGGGGGGCTTGGCTCTGGTTTGAACTGGAACTCATATCGGAGCTGCTTTTGTTTTACAATAACAAATCTCTGGAAATGGGAAGTGAACTGGTCTGAGAGATGATGAATGCAGGACCCCGGGCGAATGTGATGAATTACACTGGTGCTTAAGCTCATGTTTCCCTCTCTGTAAACAAAAATGAGGCAGACTCTCCATCATCAGAGTGAGCATCAAAACAAATCTACAAGTGCTTATCTTTGTTTGCTCTGATGTTAAGTCGCCTCTGCTGAGGATTGTCCGTGCCATTGTCAAAAGCCACTCATCAGATGTAGTATCTGTCAACAATGAGGTTAAATAAAATAATGACAAGGGAGGAAAAAAATTGGTTATTGGGCATCAGTGTGCCAGCTGGATCATTGGAAGTAGGGCGTAAAACAAACGATTCTCAATGGCTACCCCCGAGGTTTCAGTGTACCGCATAGATTCAACAAGAACAAAAGCCCATTGCCAAGTGATTCATCGAGGTCTTTCTGGTTCATTTCACCATTAGCTGACACAAGCTTGAATGTTATTGGGCAATTAGAGGTAATGAAATGCTACGAAGTATTATGAAACTGTGTCTGAGCTGGGGTGTAGCACTCCTCTGATTCGGAAATAAATATTAATGTACACAGCAAAGTGCTAGCAGCTGGAACCCAGTTTTCTAACAGCCTACACATTGTTTGACTCAGTGTTTTGTCCATTATGTTACTGCCTGTTGGCCTTGTATGGAGCTATTAAACCTCTATTTGACTGCTCTCGACTGAATTCACTTGGCTTTAACTTGGTCTCCAATTTATGGAAGTGCAGCATCAGGAGGGATCTAGGGCACAGTTTTCAACACCTCCCCTTGGCAGGTTCATCCTCACACAAACACACACATGACCCAGAGCTGGCTGGTTGTTGGCCACACCTCTCAGGCCGGCCTGAGGTCATCCACCCGTTTCACACAAGTTACAAATTAGCAACAGTTTGCCCCTGCAGGTTGCCATGATAGGTAAACAGTGATATATTCCTTCTGGAGAGCAGCTCATTGATTCTTTCAGTGTCACAGCAGACTGTTAAGCAAGATTACCTTTCAGATAATAGAGATGACCTCATTTCAGGAGACATGTCTAGGCATGTATGATCTCACTGCCACAGGACATATCGACAGGCTGTCAAATCCTTGAAGCCGTTGTGGTGATTATCCTGTTGAAGGTGATTGGGACGTCAGTGTGTCACATTTGTACTGTGCTGTATTGTGCTCAGTGTGTTCTCATTTTGTATTTTACATTAGTTAAAGCAACCATCATTGTAGACAGTAAAAAGCACAAAAGGTATCAGGTGTCAGGTACGGCCTCGCTATGCTAGTGGCTGTATTGTAGATTTATGAACAAATGTTTGTGAGCTAGTAGTCCCAAACCAGGAACAGCACATTTAAAACCTTTATTGTTCTCTCTCTGGCATTGGAAAGGCTAAACACAATGAGATTATCCAGAAAAAAAAATAGTTTTAATGTATTGAGCTCTTTCTTGCACTGGTATATTTGAGTCACGTCACATTTTAGGTAGATGTGTGTCTGCTTCTGAACATGATGATGACTGTCCACGAGACTCACTCATCATACCTCTCCTTCCACAACCTCAGGTCATTAAGGGGATGATCTCATTTTCATCTTATGCCGATTGACACCTCGGGGATGCAAAGCCCCGTAGCATGTGTCTATTAGAAGAGAATATGGCTCTCTGTTAAAAGTACCCCCACCCCTGATCTTCAGCACCCAGCACTAACTCTCTCCTGGGGGAGATCATTTGCACAAAGTTTGCATTCTAACTACAAGACAAAGTTGTGATTCACTTTTACAGAAGTGTTATCATTGACAGGATAAGTGACTCTTATATCTCTAGGAAACAAATACATCTTTTATTCAATTTACTGAAATTTTTACAAAGTTAACAGAGATATTTTTAGCAATGCGGCCACTGAGATCATCACATCTCCATGCTGCAGCGTGTCTCTGCGCCAAACATTCGTTTGTATGTCATCTGTTTGGGTTAGGATCCCTTTACACACTGCTGCTCATGTAACACACCTGCATTTACCCACCTTAACAACTGCCAGCTGTGTGCTACCTTGAACTTTCATCTCCGCTCATTTGGGTCTTCCTGTTTGACAGGAAACAGCAGGTCAGCTGACCAGACGCCGCACACCTGCAAATCTGAATGCACCGTTATCCGTGGAAACACACACAGCATGTTTTTACAGCAGCCAGTTATTTGTCCCCTCCCTGGTGTGTGTGTGTGTGTGTGTGTGTGTGTGTGTGTGTGTGTGTGTGTGTGTGTGTGTGTGTGTGTGTGTGTGTGTGCGTGCGTGCGTGCGTGCGTGCGTGTGTGTGTGTGATGAATGCTGGTCCATGTGGAGGCCTCTTGCTCTTTTACTCGCCAAGCCACACGGCTTCTCCACATTTCATCACTCTCCTTCCCTTGTGGGCAGCCGTGCCAACAGTTCTCGGTGGTGTAGGAGGACTATGAAACTTCAGAAGTTGTCAGGTTTGGAGCCAGAAGCCTGAATTTCCTCCCTTTTCTTGCAGCCCCCAGCCCCACCTCATTCCTCCCTGACAGTTTTTACAAGCAATCTGAAAACTGTTCATACACAGAGCTGTCTGTACTCTGCTAATGTGGCCACAGTCGTCACAGACCCCTCCAGGGACGCGACTCTCTTTGCTTAAATGTCCCCTAAAGCCTCAGAGGTCTGCAGACACAAAGCATGCTCTAAAGATACTATGTACCCGAGCAAGTGTGTGTGTAATCCAGGCACTGTGGTGGTGTCACCATACAGTGTAAACTAACTGTCTTGCTGTGCAAAAAGGCTTACAGCTGACCTCAGCTTTATAGCTGGGTCTCTTCATTGTATCGGTGTCTGGCTATTTTTTGAAAAATTGAACAGAAAGCTGCCAACAGGAGCCGGATTAGTGACACACTGCAAAGGGTCACAGTTGCTCGCTGATGGCCTGATATTGCCTGACCAAGGGTGTTAACGGTCCATGGATCCTACAAGGATACATGCTTTGAACTGAGAAAGTATTGATGAGAAAGCTTTTATGACCTGAATACAAACTTTTTTTCTGTGTGGGTGTGGATTGTTGCCATTCAAGCTGAACTTTAAAAAGTCAGTCGTACCTCACACAGTTTGTGGTTTGGTCTTGAACCAATCCAACAAAGTGACATGCAGACTTTTAAGCTCACTGTTACGTTTGTGTTCTTCATCTTCAGACAACACTTGCTCAACTGGAAATGTTTTGTGGCCGGGTGGTACTGCTAAATTGCTTTTCACCCTGACCACATTTATGCTGCCAAGCTGGGGTAGGAACCAAAAAGAAAAACTACTGCCAACATTAAAATAGTTCCACTACTAAACATGCTGTAAAAAAAACTGTAAAGGGTAATATTTAAAAAAATGTTTCGTATGCATGAGAAAAAAAACATATGTGCACCTGAAACATCCGTTGCCTTAAAGCTGAACCCTTAATTGTCATTAAGAGCTGATGAGACCGTGCATAACCTCTGATGACAGCTCAAAAGTGACCGCCACCCTGCTGTGGGGGTTGTGCGGCACATTGGCACAGCACACCCCTCCTTGTTGAACTCCCTATCTTCTCTCAGAACACAGCTTTCTTTCACTCCTGTCACTCCTCTGATTAAAGGCCAGGGGCCCTCCGTGTGTCTTCTGCTGCACAGCACGTTTAACAAGGCCTGTGTTTACCCATTTCCTCCTGGTCTCCGAGAGGTGAGCGGCTTTTATGTATCAGAGTGACAGTGTAAACATGACTTTAGCGTGCAAGCATATAGATTCTCAAACAAATTAATCCAGTACATTATGAAAATATGCACCAGCTTTATGGGACACTTTAATCCCACAGATATGCTCTGTGTTGTATTTATGCTTGGAAGTCTTCAAATTACTCTTTCATAAAAGGGACTCCCTTACAAAGAAGCATCATTGGAACAGCAAAGTTAACATAAATTCTGGAGGTTTGCACCACAGTCAGGGAGGGGAAGCAGACAAACGGAGCAGCAGCTCTGACACATGGCCCACATTCACAGCCGCCTCCCACGTCACTGTGCTCCTCAGAGAAAAAGCCCCTTTTGTTTCCCAGAGCAGGGGGAGGTCTCTGGGGTGAACCGTCGCTCGGCTCCACCACTCCACCCCGCCATCAAAAAAATAAAGAGAAAAGGGGACCGGACTTCCCACCCCTGCCTGGCGTCCTCCCTACGCACTCCCCGCTCCAGCACACAAACACAGGCTCATCAGTAGTACCACCACTGTGGTTGGGATCGTCTTTTCCAGCTACCTAATTGGGTCAGTCTGCATTGTTGTGTAAAGACATCGCCAACAATGACCTTGCTGTTAATGCATGTGCTCTGCTAACAGTAGTGAAATGCCTAATTCAAGTACTCAATTACAAGATAACCAAGATCAGGATAAAAAAATCATGATTTAATTATAGATTTTGGAGTACTGCTACAATATTGTTAGTCAATAAAAAAGTCCTACACTGGTTTCCCCAAAGTTGAGCACATAAATAATTTGACTTCAAATGACACATTTAAAACTGTGTTTATTCATATAGAAATATGCTCATGTTTTACATAACTTTATAGTTACAAATCGTAAAAAGAAAAGAATATTAACGCTATTAGCATCACAAAGTTTCTTTCAAACATACAGGAGCACAGATCTCAGAGACAAGCCCAATGTTACTATGTGAAACGTTAAGCTCTTCTGTATACTTTATAGGAAGGTGTGTGTCGGTTTGCAGCTCAGTAAAAGTGAAAGGGGCTGTTACTACAGATCTCTCTCCATCATGTACCCAGGTACTACTGAAGAACGTCAGTCAGACACTCATTCTAGTGCAGAGAATTTGTACAAACCTGCTGTAAATTCTCTCCAAACATAGCACATTAAGGGTAATCAGGGTTACAGAGAAATGCTAAAGACCCCAGTCTCTGAGCCAATAATAATATATTTTATCGGTTCTGTTTCCTCCCAAATTCATCATCCCTGACTTCCTTGTTCTCCTGAGACACGGTTGAGATGCCGCACAATGGGCAAAGTAGCTTCTGACTACACAAGAGTCTCCAAAAATGGGCATTGAGCACACAAAGCTCCTGTTCATTCTCTCTTCTGGAAGAAAAGACAAGTGCTCTCTGCATTAGCTTTCCACTTGCTTTGTCCTTAAGACTATCGGTACTGTTCATTGTACCACCTAGTGATAAACTTTTAGTCTCTTACATTAGCTCCCCCAAAGAGGGAAGCTCAGTTCCTCTCAATTTGCTCAATGTCGAGCTCGCCTCCAAGTTGATACATATCCTTCCTCATGCTACACAGTCCCGTCCATAGGGGCTCACTGTCCTTCCCATTGATGGGTTCTGGTGTCACGTCATCACAGTCTGTGGAGTTCCAGTCCTCCTCCTCTACAGCAGGGCCTGATGACATGTTCGTGGTGATCTTGCCCTCTTTGGTCCGGGGCTGAACATCCTTCAAGCCGTTTGTGGATGAGTCATCAGTGTCGCACTGACTGCTGCTCCTGAGAGTAGGGAGGGCTCGGCCTGACTCACAGCTGTCTTCGCCTGTGATTCCAGGGCAGCTGAGGCTGTGGAAATTCCTAAGTTTCTGTGGAAAGAAGGATCATTTTTTTAGAAGCATAAACTTCATGCTCTTAAGGAAACAGACATGCACTTAAATATGTCAAATCTTTGTTCTGGTAGGAGTCCACAGTTTCCATGGTGACAGCATATTTGGTGAAGAAATCAAAACAAAAACATTTCCTCCATTATGGACTGTGACCTATGTCCTAACAAGGACACAAAGATGCTGTAACTAAAGGCATACAGCCATCATATAACAATCCTCTACTGTACTCATACAGTGTGTGGGTGAGGTCAACACTGGACACTGGGCAACAGCCACCTTAATATGAAAATGTTACAAGATTCAAAGGCCATAAATTTAGCCTGCATTACATACTGGCAGTGAGGAATAGTGAGACATTGAAGCTGTGATCTGAGGTCCAACAGGAACTCCGGGCAGCAAGTGGCCAAAACACCCAGAGGGCAGACATCACTCATGTCAGCCTTTTGACTCCACATTGGCACCACACAATGCACACATACATCTGGGAAACCCACTGACTTCTTTAGGCAAATACACATGTGCCAGTGCTGCTGCAGGCAGGTCCTGTGACAGCTGTGCGCGCTGGAATGAAAAGCTTTACGACAGAGGCTTATCCAATCTGTACAGCTAATGTGAAGAAGGCAGGACAGCTGCCTCATGCCCCACAGCTACGGTGTGTTGAGCCAGAAGGACACAACAGAATAGGGCCTCTGTGAAACCTCCTGTCATTTGTGTGCTTATGCAATACCTAACAAGCATGGGACTGTGAGAGATGCAGCTCACAGCCAAGTGTAAGAGCTATGCCTGCAACTAATCAATAGTAAAAAGACAACTATACATGAGGGCTAATGCTCATCTTATGGTTCAAAGTGTCAGTAGGATAATGCAGCAAATCTTCACATTAGAAAAGCTGGAACCTATAAATATTTGTTACTTTTACGTTGCCTATGTTAAAGGCAGCTGTCAATAAATATGTTACATAGTAGTCTATTTCATAGGCTGTCTACTAAAAGGGATGAATTTATAATGTATCTTGATGTAACAGCTGTGGAGATCAAGACTACTTTGGTCAGTACAATGTACAGTCAAAAGTTTCTCTGGTGGAGAAAGAAGGTGAGAGTAATGATCCATGTCTGGACAAACAGCAGGGAAATTGGTCTCTGCATCGGATAGCTGTAGATCAAAAGAGGCCCTGCTGTTTTTCTTGGCTCTGATGAAACGGGTACATTTGTCAGCACCAGGCCAGTGTCACTGCTGCTGCCTTCAGCATTAGGACTTCACTCTCTCCAGAATTCTGGCCCAGACCCTGGGACAAAACTGATAAGGTCATAAGCAGTGTAGAACTTTAGCAAAACAGTGGCATCAACTGAAATAAGTATGGCCCTAACTTTCAGAGAAAGAAGTGAAAATCCTTGACTGTGTCCTCACACAACTTCCTTCCACCATTACAATAGGGGTCATGAATACATGCTGCCTGCGTATGTCACAGCCTCTCATCTTCTGACTGAATGGAAAGGATAGGAGGAGCAGTAAGTCTCCTCATCCATACTGACCTTGACTCTCTGTCAATAAAAGCTGATCAATAGCTCATGAGGCCCGGTTGTGGCAGCGATCCACCCACTGAGCTGAATTTACAGAAATCAATATCTCTTTACCCGACACATATCCCCCCTGTGCGACGATCTATAACCTCTGCCACAGCTGCTCTACTTCCTGACATTCAGTGAGCCACAGCAAGCCACGCAGAAGGGTAGCAGTTTCTCCCTGGGTAAATTACACCACTGTGGTGTGTGGATGATAGGACATTTTAGAGACACACTCAGCACTGTGACCAATCTTTGAATAGAAAGGTGACTTTGAATCCTGATAGGGTGACACATGTGAGGCACGATAAAGTCCTGGAGCCAAGTTCCAAGCAAGCTAACTCTTTTCCACAGAGATTTACTAAATCTAGATGGCAGAATTGTCCAAAGTGAACCTGAGCATGGGGGCTGACTAATCCTTTACAAAAACCACCAAACATGACACCAAACTGTACTTTTCTGACACAAAAGATAACCCTAACCCTGGCAATTAACATCCACACACAAAGTAGTTAGTAAAATCTCTGACCTGCTTACTTTAGGGTGTATATACTACATGACTTGGCCAAAAATTCTCATTTGCTAACTCATGTTCTTTCTGCCTGCTGAAAACCTATATCACAGCAGTTCCTTCTGTATAGGAGGAACAGAAAACAATACACAATCGGCTGGAAAGATCCAACACAAACAATCTCAGCAGCAACCTCTGTGATTATTGTTGGTTGCTTCGCCTAAGGCTGTTTACTGCATGCTGACCTTGTCCCTCTGTGTATGTGAGTGTGTGTGTGTCACAGCATTGCTGTTGTTAAGACACTACTGAACTCTGAATGACTTTCACAGAGGGGCCAAGTCCAGCACTGTGTTTATGATCCACCAGTGTATGTATGTGTGAACTTTACTGTGTGTGTCTGAGTGCTTGTGGAGCAAACAGACAAAATGCCTGCCTGTGACTGTTGAAACCTCAGAGGTGATCAGCCCAGGCCAATTGTTTAAGAAGATATTATGACTCTCTTCTTATTTTCTGCTTTGATCAAATAATATCCGGAAACACACTTGTCCTGCCATCCTTTTTTGTAAGTGCACACCCACATGATGGAATGTGACCCTGAACAGGCCTGCACGAATGAACGACAATGCCAATGCTTGTAGAAACATTTTGAGGTGTCTGTAGAGGGAGAACAGACACAATGGCGTGACCTTTGCGTGAAGTGTTTGTTTATCTGAGAAAATGACCCCAACAACAAGCTAGTGTTACTCTGACTGGTGGACCCAGCAGAGCTTCCAGCTGACATGACCATTTCCTGTCTCAAGCTCTGGACTGTGATCATTTTGAGCACAAAGGGAAGCTGTGATGACTCCAAACAATAAAAAACAAAATCACAGGAAATACTGGCTTTAGTGCACACTCAAATATTGAGTATTTAGTTGTTATTCAGAGTTATACAAAGTTACAAGTAGACAATTAATACAAACCTGGGTCATCTTTGCCAGATCCAACGAGGGCCTCTGCTTGTGTGTGTCCGCTGGTCTTCTGCGCTTCACACCGATCTTCTTGTCATTGAGGACACAAGGCTGTGAACGACTGCGGGCAAGACCTCCCTCTCCGCCACGGCGCTCCAGCTCTGGAGTGGAGTCGGGGGAACTGGTTGGGGAGGGTCCATGAGGTTCAGGGAGGCAAATTTGTTCATGAGAGAAGTAAAGGGGCTGTGCTGAAGGCTCAGAGGAGAGGGATATCGAGGAGGACGGCGTCATGCCGCTGAAGGTGGAGGGCCAGGGGAGGCGTTGGGTGAAGCAGGGTGGCTCCAGGGTGTTAGAACGGGCAGGCAGGCTGAAACTGGAGCTGCGCTGCATGGCCGGGAAGCCAAGCTGCATGTTTCCAATGCTGCTGCGCTGGACACTGCCTCCGCTGTGGCACCTCCTCTTTTCTACGGCCGTCCACACACGAGAACCCTGCGGACGCCATGTGGAGCGGCAACCACTGAGCTCGTCTGAGCAAGACAGGGACCGGCACTGTCGCTTGCTGGGGGGGGCAGTGACATGAGAGGATGCGGCCTCAGTCAAGCTTAGGTCCTGCAACAAACTGGTGATTGTGCTCGAAGTGGAGCCAACATCCCAGTCCCACTGGGCGGAACTCTTGTGCACCTCCGGCAGAACATCCCACAGACTCTCCAGGCTGGTCCTAACTGGCCTTTGCTGTATTGCACAGCTGTGGCCCACCTCATGCCACCGGCTTGTCTCTGAAACAAACATGACCATAGCCACATTCAATTTTGACTTAAGTTATATAATATATTTAAAAGGCTTTATCAGTCTGAAGCACCTTCAAAACAAATAACACTGAAGTTCTATGATCATGTGACTTTGGTGACCTCAGTGTGGACTACAGCTCCAGTCTGGGTCAGTGCATTAGTCCCAGCATGTGTACTTTTGTGTTGACACTACTCACTGCTTTGTGTAATTGGCACTAAAAATAAATCCTGCCCTCCAGGCGCCGCTTTACTGTCACAGTCTGTAAGCACAGCTGATTGGAAAAGGAAAGGGAGCTAAGTGTCCAACTGACTCAATACACTGGAGCAATAGCCCTCATAAAAACTCTGATTGAAGCTTATTGTATTTATTTTTCTCTTTGAGAGGTTTGTATCAGGCAGCAGCTGCCATGATAGGAAAACACCTGTTACATAAGAAATTCTCTTGAATTACTGCATTGGTCTGCCAACTGAACTGGTCAGTCAACTCTGAGTCAGACACTAAACATTGAGGCCACTGCCCACTCCAGGCATGTAAAGGTCTATTCTTCTTCACTGGAGATAAAATCCCCAAAAATACCATCTACGACATGCAGGCAAGACAAAGAACAAAAGGCCTACAGGTATTGATGTGTCACCGCCAGACAAACTCAATGCCATGTCAATGAAAGAACAGGACAGGGTGCATTTACATCTTACATCTTACAAAAATTAGCCCCACAGCAAATGATTGTCATAGACCTCCAACTTTACAGCAGACATAAACATTTACAGTGTGACTGAAACAAACAATGGTCTCTACAGCAACTTTAGATATGGAGAATTTATAAAAAGTTAATAAATATGTTTATTGATTATGTTAGATGGCAAACTCTTACCCATGAGTCCACAAGAGAAAAGTGCAGTCCCCTGGCTCATGGTCTGTGCCTGTGAAAATACAAAAAAAAGATGCTCTGTCAGCTCACCAGAAATAAAGTGAGATTGTATTAATAACAACTCAATAAATCACCAAATAAAAAAGCTATTGGAAAGTCAGATGCTGTGAATAATTGGTCCAAAGTGCATCTCACAGGCACGGAGTGAGTTCCACCATAAATGCCTCCTGATTGACGCTCAGGCTCTAAACATGATGACTTCATTTCACGAGACTGAGAGGGCAAACTCCGTCCACATTAGTGGAGGAATTTTCTCACTCTGCACTGGCAGAAGGAACGCTTCTACTGCATGGATGCTGCTGATTAGAAAGTGAGTCAGAGCTGTTTGGGCAAGTGAAACTAAAATACTTATTTTGTCATTCTGAGTAAAGTAAATAGAGAATTCAAATCCAAATGACAAACATTCTGGTGGCAGCAATTATGATGTAATTATCAGTAATTGTAAGAAAAATATGACTTATTTCCAACATCAGTTCTTCTGGGATCACTTGCTGTGATTCAATGAAGCAACACTTGTTAATTTTCCTTCACATTTAATTGTAAGTGGGTTAGTGTTAAATTTTTGGTCTGATTAAAGATGACAGAAAATCGGAAAAAAAAATTTTGGAGCCAAAACACTGCTGTGAAATGAATGTAACGTTAAGTTTCCTAATTCAGAGCACCACCTCATCCTCTTCCAACAAGTACGCCTCTTGGCGGGACCACATGTAAACATAAAATGACACATTTTACACAACAGAAAAGGGGAAAGAAATCCTCACCGGGCCCAAATCTGTGTGTTTGGATGTTACATCATCAGCACCCTTCTTTTCCAGTGTTTTCTTGTAAATGATCACCATGGCAACACACATCCTTGTCCCAAGCCGATCTGATAATGGCGAGTGGAGCTGGAAGCCATCACGATGAGCATGGTGTGAGCAGGCTGGTTTCTCATGAGCTTAAGACGGCGGCCCTCAACTCCTCCAGGAATGTGTTTCACTCCTCGGCCCAATCCTAAACGGACACACAAAGATGAGCACAGGATTAGAATTCAGTACATTTCTGACATTCTGTTGACCAGATAAGCAGCAAACAATCTTACTGGATTAAGGGGGAACAGATCCAGTAGGTGGAGGGTACAGAACACAAGATGAGTGCTCCTTCTAAAGATTTCTCCAGAGTATCATACATTTACCCTTGACTGACCTTTAAGGCTACTCTGAAAACTTTGTGGCTTGCTCCTTCCTTTCTGATTTCTTCAGGATGGGAGCTTAATTCAAATATGCTCACAACTTGGCCAAGCTTTGAGCTACATGCAAACACTGGTATGCCAACCTGCGCAAAATGTATCTTCCAACATGCAGATGTTGCCAATTTTCTACCACAGTACCACAAGTACAGATGAGAATAACACAAACCTAGCAAAGGAAAAATGTACATGATAAGGCATCTAGACAAAAACTAAATACAAAACCTCATGGTGGTGCTAAGGGCAAGTCAGTGGTTAGAAAACATTCCCAGCAAATACTCGCTCTGATTGACAAGTGCCATCATATGGCAGTCTGTAAATTTTATTTTCACTTCCACATGGCCTCTCCGGCGTGTCACCAAAAGTGGAACTTTACACCTTGTTTTACTCCGGCCTGTTTGTGTGGAGAGAGCGAGTTTCCTCAAAAGTATTCCACACTGGAGCACACAGAGAGAGAAGGGAAGAGAGAGCAAAGTCAAAGTTGTGTAATTGAATCCTCAGGGGCTGGCTGGGAATAGCTGACCTTGCGGTTATCAAAACAACCCTCTTCACATTAATGCTGCACCACGATTACAGTAAAACTGCTGATTAGCCACAGATGTAAATCTATATAATCATCACACAGGATTTTTACTACCACTAGATCAGTTCTACTTGAAGCCAAGTCCGGACTGGGACTATGGTGGACACAAGACAGTCGTATGATGCCTGCAAGGTCTGAGGGTGTCTGTTCAAATGACAGAAAAACTGCAGGCAGAGAGTGAGGAGAGATGGTGAAACAAAAGCATGCTCTGTGCAGAAGATCATCGTGGGAAACAAAAGAGCCGACATCAGAGGTTGTGGGTAGTGGGGTGGAGTGTGTGTGTCTGTCAGCATCACAAGATCCTGCAGGAGCCGACATACTAAATGTGGTGTGTGCATTCGACATATGATTTCAATTACTAACACTTATCACATTGAGAAAACAACTTAAATACAAGGATACTTTTATCTGCACCATTCAAGGCTATCTGACAGCTTTGACTTGCGTGAACAGAGAGAAACTTGAAGCTGGACGAGGTCAGGCCAGATTATACTGTGCGTGACCATTAACCACGGAGGTCTGCATTTTATAGCAGAGATAACTATGGATGTGCAGTGTAAACAGTATATTATCCTTAATGGCTTAGTGGTGGGTGCACATGGCATTGACAAAAACAAAAAAATACTCTTTAACACAAAGTTTACTCAAAGAGGACAGTGAATGATGTTTCCCTCCCCTGGAAAATGGAAAAAGACTAACCATAGTCCCACATTCTGGATTCTAAACAACAACTTAAGCATCTCTCTTATGCCCTTCACATAAATCTGAACTGAGTACTTTAAATGGGTGAGGTTTATAACATAATTATAAACATTCCTCTGCTCCATGACATAAGTTGAACACACAATTATAAAAGCCTAACCTAGCCACACAGCCTTTGAAATCCATTCAAACTTATGTCAGTTTGTGAATAAGAAAAACATGTTGAGAAGTGCTGGAAAAGGTCAGTCTGCTTTTTCTTGTACAGACAAACCTGCAAAGAAAATGATTTCCAGGACTTAATGGATACACCCAGCTCACTCACCTCACAGACACAGCTATGATCTGCCAAATGAAGTACCAGTATACAGAAGTTCTGCCCAAAGGGTGCCACTCCTCTTTTGATGTCATAAACCGAATCACCTCTATAATGATGCTGTCATTATCTAGAATCAGTGGGAGTCTGAATGCTTCTGCAGCCCAGACAGCACTTTATCTGGGTTGGGGCAGAAGCTACCATGACAAGTGAGAAGTCTAATCTCTGAGAAGGGGAAGAACGTTGCAGGATGTTTCCCCTCAGTCGTGGCTTACCATCACAAGCAAACAGGCTGCAGCAACAGCAGCCGTCCTACAGAGACAGCAGTGACATGGCCTTGGACGAGCTGATGGGTCTCCAGGCTTCCTTTGTGGTCACCAAAAGCCTCTCAGCCATCGCTAGTTTGAGGTGTCAGAAACAGCAAGCTATCATACGGCATAAACGAGATAGGAAACCACAGAGTCGATTGGCTCAAGTTAAAGCAGGGGCCTGCATCAAAGTCAGCTCAGCTTTCAGAAAGTCTAGGCACACAAACACTGTAAATGAGTTTTCTAAGTCCAGAAAGACTACAGACCATCAGCTTAGACATCTAAACTGAGGTCACACCCTCAAAGCTCTTTTTCCCCAATTTGAGCAGCTTTTCCATACATTGCTCAGACTGTAATCCCATGAGTTAGGCCACCATTACATAAGGATTTGCCAGCTTTGTGTCTGACTGACAATTAGAGCTAATACTAATCCATTTTATAGTACTTGGACAACTGGTGGATAACAACACATTCTGATGTGACTGTTTTTATTGTGTATAAGCCACTAATTACTTATTTTTGTGACTTAACAGATACTCAAATCAACATAAAATAGCAGAGTTTCCAGACATCCTCTTTCCGACATTCCTGAAAGAATGGCAGTCAGATTGTGTCCTGGCCTCAACAATCCCAGGATTGTGGCCATCTCAATAATCCAAGCATCTGCTGAGCACCTGAGATGGCCAGACTTGAAACCTAACTAAGGGATTTGTGCTGCTCTTCACCTATGAAAAGAATGCTGGGTAAAAGCTTGGCTGTCCCCCTACAGAAAGATTCCCTGGGAGAAAATATGCACGTTTCTCAAAAGCTTGTTTCCCCAAAGCTACTGGTGCTGGTGGCCTACTTCTTTGAGTTGCATGCCGGATCCATATTTGGACTCATGTCATAATGTTGGGTGTGTTGATGGAGCTTGTCATAGAAGCAGTTCTGCTTTTTTTCCCTGCAGCAGCGCACTAAGCATTTTTACTGTGGAGATTCAAGTATTTTTGAAGCCTGAAACTTTCTTTGTGAATTAATTAGATTTTACAAATGGCAGGTGCCACAGAGTACTGTCACGGTTGACTGGCTGAAAAGAAATTTATGAAACTCATTGTGGCGCACAGGCTAGCCCACAGCTGTCCGCATGTTCACAGAAATTAGGCTATGTCAAACAGGAGGCACACTCTTCATTTAAAGCATAAAGTGAATAGTCAGAAATGAGCATGGCTGTGAGGCTTCAATAGCAGTTATCAGGCTCAGTTGAGGGCCTGGGGTACAGCCAAGGTCTCACAAGCATGCAGCTGCCCACTTACCATAAACACAAAGGCTCAGCATGGCTATGCATGGCAGCCAAGGAGGCCTGTATTTTAAAGCTGGCCTGCTGTTTAATTATCTCATACATAATCACTTGCACTGTATACATTTGTCCAGAACAAGAGCTTTGTGGAGCTCCGTAATGAAAGCTTTTAACAAACCTGTCCAAGTTGGAGAGAAATGTTGTCCACTTGAATGCTAAGTCTAATAAAGTCTCTTAATTACAGAGGGTCGAAGACACAACATCCACAGCAGAATAACAATACATGTTAATGGGCCAAAATAAGAATAGGTTGCACAACATAAATACCACTATAAAGAAGTGGCATTACCATTCAGAGGATCTTATCACTGATATGTACAAAGATGGGAATCAGCACTGAGAGGCAGCCTCTTATGTACTTGAGGTAAAACAGCTCAACAGTTTTTAGATGGGCTTGCCAGCCCTCCAGGTGGATAGCTCTTATTTTCAGAAGAAAAGGCTCTGAAAACTTAGCTTCTCCAAGTTACCAGCACAAACAGTCCCTTAAACCCCTTTTCCAAAATCCCTCATGAAAGGGAAATGAGTTTGGCAAAGAAATTACAGTGACGGGAGCTCACAGAATGTTACACACAGGCTACAGAGCAAACATGATTTTGACAGAATGGCCACATGCTGCTAATCATAAAATATGAACATTTGTAGTAGTATATAAATGTTTAAGCCTTCTAAACTTCAGCAGTCCTAAGTATGGCTGCAGGACACTGTGAGAAGTTCAGGTTTAACAAGTTCTTGTGTTTATGATCGCAATGAGCACATAAATTGTAGAATCTGTTGGATTGGATTGTGTGTCAGCCAGCCATGACCTGATACCTGAGAGGAAGGTTTGCAGGATATAGATGACAACATTCCACTGACGGTACACTAACAAAGACAGTCTGAGAACAAAATGACATGGGTCATCAAATACTGTGGCTTCATCATGCACTTCCCACCAGCCATTCTTGTCTGGTGGGCTGATACAAGTGTTTAATTCAGCAAAACCAATATGGGCAATCTCTTTAAACTTGCACACTGTGTACCATGCTGTGTAAATGGTGGGATTTTCCAGCATTTTGCCAGTTTGCTCATATTTGACTCGCTCTAGAGATCAGTTCTTTTACACTCTGCAACATCAGAGGAGCATTTTGACCCCAGGACTGCAGACCCTGCAGAAATGTATCCAGTATTAGAGGCTGCTGGGAAGTTTAGGATCAGAATGTGTGCACCTCACATACAGTAAATTTACATAGAAGGCTGTTGAGCAGAGAAAACGTGTCATCACATTGTGTCTTTACATCACGTTTTTGACAAAGGGGACACAAAAAGCAGGAGGAGCAGACAGAAGTCTATCAGGAAGCATTTATGGAAGTAATAACACAGTCAAAACAAAGGAGGCACAGCTAAGGCAGTTCACATGGGGGAAAAGCTGCTAAGCTAACTAAGTGGTATGTTTAGTCTGCACTAAGAAACCTAACTTAGACAATAGTTCATCCAAACGAAGCTGTCATCATAAGTAAGATTCAGAAAACTTTCAAAACACAGGGAAAGCATCACTCTTCACCAGCTAACTACACTTTCCAAGTCTTCTAGAACAGTTAAACTTTATATATGAGCAAAAACTCACAAGCATGACGGTGAACGCCTCGGATCTCTCCGCAGCACCGGGCAGGCTGCTTAGTGTCGGCTGATCATGTTGAGTTTTAATTTAGCAAAAAGACAGAACGAGGCGTCAGACAGGAAGCGGAGCGAGCAGCGCTTCACGTCCTGCTCCAGGGAGCTCCTACAAACTACAACATTACCCCACTGCACTACTGTCCAACAAGACTGCACGCTAATGAGCCTGTGACAACATACACGGCCGATACCACTTTTGACAGGGGAGAGGGGTGTCTGAAAACTTATAAACATCGCTCAGTCACTTTATTTAACCACATTTATTTCCCTTATTTTCTCTGTTGTTGTTTCAAGTCTATTTCACATTACGCTTCTGTCTGTATACATGCAGAAACTAATCTATTCTGTCTATGTTGCTATTAAACACCGCTCTCACGTTTGTAACTAGTGGTCTAGTCCACCCTGCAGTAATGAAAAGTAGTCAGTTTTGGAGCAGTTCATATAGACAAGGTACTTTCACAATACACAGTGGTGTAATGTGATAACTTTCCTAAAGTGTGTGACCTGCAGACTCACTGAGAGATAAAATAGAGATGTATGTTATATATGTAAACACAAAATAAATCCCACTGTAACACAGGCTAGTCCTAAATAAATACATTGATCACAAACAGATGTTTCTCCAGGAACTAAATAATGGCTTTATCATGATCTACATCAGCATGGGATATGATAAGTTTGTTTTTCTTACATTTTACTTTTCCAATACAGTATGCACTTTAATAATAACACATAGCTTGTGTATAATAACAGTGTTTGTTCAGCTTTCTGTATATTGGAACATTGTGTGTTATTTGTGTATACCTGGATTTTAAAGTCAAGCTGGGTTCTGCATTCCCAAAAAATTGATATGTATATGATCATATACGGTAAGTTAATTTATTTTCTGTGGGGTGAAGTTAGCACACTGGGCCTCAGAAGGGTGGGGAGCAGAGACTCACCCCTGGCAGACGCTATTGTTAATCAAGGAATAACATCTGTTGTGTGCCTCTAATCTCCCCCAGACCGTCAGACTGTCCTCCTCGGTTTTAGACTGTCTGTCTTTTGTGTTAAAGAGCCCTCAGGATTTGTCATCTCCACTGTGTGAGTACAGTGTGGGGGTGTCACTTTAGGATTCGTCAAACATATACAGATATATGCATCTACAGTTTTCAAAATCACAGGCAACTCTTTGGGAAGCAGATAATCGAAGCAGCTTGCAACACAGGAGGAGCAGGGAGACATGCGGTTCAACAAGTTGTGTGTGTTGTGACTGTGACAACCATAGGGGGCAGTATCCACCAATCATTACTACAGGAAAAGACTGCAGTACAAACTGGAGTATAGTGTTTGTATAAATGGAATCATAACTTTGATTTTGTTTTTTGTTTTTTTTTGTTTTTTATACTTCATGTAACTGTAGCTAGCATATGGCTACCAGTAAATAGGAAGTGATGTTCCAGCTCCTAGTGCTTAGACCCCATGCAGAATGCTGCATGCCATCTGTGGCTCACACTGGCTGGAGACAGATGGCTAAAGGACTCCTGTTACAGGAGCCATCAGATCTCAGCTTTAATGAATGAGTTAATGAACAGTAAATCTTCTCCAACAAAAGAAAAAAAAACTCATCATGTCAGATTTAGAAGTTTGTTTTCATTCATAATTTTAAATAAGTGTAGTGAAAAAGGTCCATAGTGCAGTCATTAGTTCCAAAGCTGAATGAACAATAGAGGGTATTCTTCATGTTCATGTTTGTCACTCAAACAATAAATCCTAAATACTAAGTTCACTGTTTAAAATGTTAGTATAGTGAAAAGGGATGATTAAAAGAAAAACACTGACACCATTTGTCAAAATGCAGAAGTACATGATTTCAAATAAATTCCCTCGCTGTTGAAACTACTCTCTGATGTTCTCACAGTAACTACAGTGGGAACATAAAAAGAGCATATGGTTTTCATGGAACTCTATCTAAATTTCACTGCTTCTCATCTATCCCACTAATCCCCATCGCCTGTAATGTTTATAGCCGAGTTAATTGAACTGGCACTTCTCTGTGGGTCTGGAGATTCCTTGTGTTTTTTGCCAAAGCGTGCATATTGCTAAAACCTCCACAGCATCTGAAAGAGGTGCAGCTGTTCGTCTAGTAACAGCTCATGAGTGACTGTTTGAGGGCGTTATACAGGGAAAAAATGACCAGTGAGCTCAGGTTTTAATCACAGTAATCAGTGCTTACATGATAACATATTATATATGCTCCTCCTCTTGTGTTGCTACCTTGTGCATTTTGACTTCTGTGGATAAAAAACACAGGTAGAGGCATGAAGGTCTACTTGAAACTGCAGCTATTATGTTTTATCTTCTAAATACTACAAAATTATTAATCACACCCTAACTTCAGTAGGTAGAGTAAAATCTACATTTCATACTCTAGTGTGTAAAATGTGTTATTATTATTAAGCATGCATTCCTTGTGTCACCACCAGCAATGCCTACCTAAAATTCCAAGAGCTCTTTTTGACATTTGGCCCACACACATTGTAAGAAAAACACTGAACTCACATGTAATTGACCTTCACGGTGGACAGACTACAGATTTATTGACGAACAGTTGCTGTGGAGTCATTTGGTTTGCTTTGATACAGTGAAAACAAGAGGACATTCTTTCACAGCCACAGCAAGTGTGTTTCTGTTGTAACATATCAAGGACAGTGTGTAACATCTGTTTTTTGAATATTGGCTGTAATCACTTTAGTCATGATAGATATTAAACAGTGCAACCTCTTTCTTTTTTAACATTAAACATAGTTTCCCCCAATAAGTGCTCTCACACAGATATACAATATATAAAATATCAAATAAAATAAGTCTAAAATATAAATATTCGGAGTGACTAGCATTGAGCTGTTTTTTGGGATCCCTCTTCTTGTGATACCCGAGTTTCGTTCTCCATGTACGCCTGCACCGACCTCCACAGCGCCCTGATGTTTCCCTCACCAAAGCCCGTCGCCCCTCGCCGCTCTATCAGCTCCAGGAAGAAGGTGTCCTCTGTGAATAAGGGCTGGGTGAACACTTGGAGAAGGTACCTGAAAACACACCAATAAGGACACTTTCATTACACCAATTATGCTGGTAAGGCAGACTACACCTCTTTATTGCCTCTCTCACCTCCTGTTTTGGCTGGACGTACTTAGCGATGAGGGGTCCTGGTGCAGGTCTGTATCCAGAAGAATGCCATGCTGTGCCAGCATCTGGGGGTTGTGTCCTGCTTCCTCTATTTCCTGCTGTTTTCCCACCTGTCGCAGCACACACAGGTTATGTAAAATAATGTCTTAACACGGCTGCTAACAAATTACTCATAAAAAGGTCTTTAATAACCAGGTCATGGATTCTTGCTGCAGAAACTTGTTGAATGAAACATGGGTAACTTTTCACAGTAATGCCTACAAACCTCTGTGTAGTAGGCAGGAGGAGGGGAGAAGAACTGAACACCAGATACAGCCATTGCATGTGCAGTTGAGACAATGTCTTTGGTGTAAAGCCCAATGTGCTGGATACCTGGAGCTCCGTGCTGTTCCAGGAAGGTGTCAACCTGGTTCTTGCCTGAGTCCAAATGAAGCACAATATGATAAAGAAGCTTTTTATACTTTTATATTTAAACAGATGAGGTTGTGGTCATTACCTTGTTCAGGCAGTGATTCTGCAATGACAAACTTGCAGTCTGATTCTTTCTTGCCCAGAAAGGGAAGGCTGATCCCAGCTTTGCTGCATTTCCAGTACTCCATGGCAGTAAGTCGCAGTCCGATGCCTTCCTGGTTTATCACAAAACCTTCATCCACATCTTCATTACTACTCAGAAGAGCAAACAGATTACTGACACTGTCTGAGCATTGATACACGAATATGAGCTTGGAATATCATCTCACCTGTCAATGAAAAATCTTTGGAAGCCAAACAGCTTCTCATACCACCTCATCACCTGGTGGGTTGTTTCCCTGGGACAGGCGTAAGTTATGTGATCAAAGTGTGTAACTGGACAAGACATGTCCTCCTTTGTGCTCCAGTCCTTATCAGTGACAACAAACCCTGGCAAAAACGTTCCCTCATATTTTGTCTTATCAATAAGCGTGTGACACACGTTTCCCACCACAGATCTGACCACAGAGTAGGTCACAGCACCGTTCTCGTCCTCAGCTGTCGTGGGAGGCACGAGGAAACTGCAGCCTAGATGGCGAAGAACCTTGAATGACCTTTCCACATCGTCCACCTCGAAACACACGTTGCTTACAGTATCCACCGGGTGCTGTGGACTGACATCGTAAAGAAACGCAGAATAATTACCGTGACTATATTTCCCCACGTGTGGATCTATGGGATATTTGTCCGTTACGCACAGCAGTCTTTCATTCAATCCCACACTGCTTCGTTTCTCATTCACGACAAAGACTGCCGCTCCCTTCCTGAAAGCCAGCTGTCTCGACCTGTCAGTGAGTCTGCTGGCGAACAAATTAAACTTAAATTTTGTGACAAGGTCGTTTGCTATTTTCTCCGCGTTTGAAACATGGAGAGAAACGTGGTGTAACCGGCTCAAGAAAACTGCCATGTTTTCCTGTGACGCTTTGACAGGAGGCGTGTCCTAAAAAACAGCAACACTTTTATTTTCTACAATTTATCTAAATCCTAAATATGTCTCGGTAATATAGAGAAATATAAATAAGTAACAGGAAAGAACGCTATAAGATTGAAGCTATTGCAGAGGAGCTTAAAAAAAACTAAAGTGATGAGGCGTTTGAGGTTAAAATAAAAGCTTGGTCATTTAATAATTTTGTGTAATGTCCTACATGCAGGCGTTTTTCAGTCATATGAATATTGAAATGTTGTACTTTGGCGTATATATAATGTATCGTGGGCCTGACACTCAGAATATTTGACAAATATTTTAATTACATTACGAAAAAGAAAATATTATTGCTTCCATAATGACAAATCTCGCGTTGCTCGTTGATATTCCGATCGTCCTGAAAGCATCGCAGTTCGTTCCCTTTATCCAATCACATTGCGCGATGTGCCAGATGATTGGTGACGAAGGCAGGCCAGCGTTTATTTTGGCTCTGCAACTCATTTGTCTCGCTGTCGCCGCCATTAAACAACACCAAGGCAATGTAAACCATGGAGAGCTGCGGATTTATACCATGATTCGAGGAG
The DNA here is from genome assembly GCF_900634625.1 of Parambassis ranga. Classification (NCBI taxonomy): domain Eukaryota; kingdom Metazoa; phylum Chordata; class Actinopteri; family Ambassidae; genus Parambassis; species Parambassis ranga. Next base: position 7,583,028 of record NC_041039.1, on the reverse strand, counting down.
CTCAGACGTTTTGCCAAGCTGTGCTTTGTTCGGCGACAGGTTAATGTGTCCATAAAGGTAAACATGTGAGAGTCCAAAGGACTGGAAATAATTCGGATTGGGAAAGGTTTGATTGAGCAGCAGAAGGAGGAGGGGAAGAGAGGGGGACTGGAGAAGAAGGGTTTGTTGTGGTTTTCAGCAGCAGTTGAGAAACAAACGCAGTCACGAAAGGGTAAGGGTTTGACATAATTTTGTGTGTCCCTGACAACAACACGTTTAATAGTTGTCGCATTTCCTAAATGTTTAACAGTTGTTAAACAGTCACGGCACCTAACGTATTTGCTACGAGGTTAGCTTGCCTGCTAGCAGGCTAAGGCTAAATACTGGAACATTACTAAATGGCAACGCATAAATGCCAGTAGTTACGTGAAAAGCTTAATGTTAACCGCGCTCTATACTGTTGTTGACAATGAGCAGCTGGCAGGCGGTTTCAATCACACCAAAATCTCAGTGTCATTGAAGATGCTGTTCAAGATGAACTCATCCTGCAGCACACAGAGGAAGTTGTGTCCAAACCAAAACCTGTTAATGAATTTAGTGCATTTTCCTAATACCTGATATTTAAATGGTTTTTATCTTTACTGTTTTAAAGTGACCCACAATGACGGAACAGAAGATAAAATGGGCCTGTGATTATTGTACCTATGAGAACTGGCCATCTGCAATCAAATGTACCATGTGCCATGCGCCAAAGTTGAGGGGTCCCATCATCACAGAGGAACCTTACAAAAACAGTCCAGATCTGGAGTCCAGCCTAGAGTGGGATGCTTCCAGAACTGAGAGTGGCAGCAGCCTTCTCATCTGCCCCGACTCCAGCGCTAGGCCAAGAGTCAAGTCAGCCAGTAAGGCTGAGATTGCCAATAAATGGTCCTGCCAGATGTGCACCTATCTCAATTGGCCTCGTGCCATCCGGTGCACGCAGTGCCTGTGTCAGCGTCCCCGGACCAGCAGTCCCACAGAGTCTCCTCAGACTTCGGGCTCCAAAGCAGGATGCCGTCCTGCTCTCCATTCACCCGTGGACACCTGTGAGGAGTATAATGACAGAAACAGACTCAACACCCACCAGCAGCACTGGACATGTACAGCTTGCACTTACCAGAATTGGCCCAGAACTACAAAGTGTGTCGTGTGTGACCTCCCCAGGCCCAACAACCAGGAAGCCATAGAGCTGGCCGAGTCAGCAGAGCCCTCACCCATGATCAATGAGCAGGATAGGGCTAGGTGGAGGGGCGGTTGCAGTGGAAGCCAGGGCCAAAGGAAATTGCCTCAGGAGGAAGATCGTGTCAAAATGGACTTTCAGAGAATAGAGCTTGCAGCTGGAGCCATGAGCAAAGAGGAGCAAGAGGTTGACTTCAAGAAGTTGAAGCAGATTAGAAACCGGATGAGGAAAACAGACTGGCTGTTTCTCAATGCTTGTGCAGGTGAGTTTTTGCACAATAGTTATGGGCTTAAGATTAAGGAGGTTAAGAAGGTAAATTTATACTTGGATCATAAATGCCTAAAAGTCTTTAAAACATTTGCTTTACAGTGCTTTCTCTTGATTCTCATTTCTCTTTGGCTTACCTGAATACTTCTGCTTCTCCAAACAACTGTCCGCTTTTTGTCGTCATAGCAGCAGCTCTCATTTCACACCTTTGTGTATTTTCCCATGATGTTATGTTGAGGGAGTAACCTACAATCCGTACATTGATTGTTTTTGTCCCAGTAGCGAACCATTTCTTTAACTCTTTTTTTGCTTGCTTTTCACATGTTGCATCACTCTGCAAAACTCAGGTTGTGTAGTAGTGTTTTTCACTTTGCATTTCATAATGACTGACTATTTACACTTTTAACATCAGAGTACTCAAGCATTATCGGGTAAAGACAGTCCTCTCTACAGAGATAATGCATTGCATAAACAAAGCACTAATGATGTTGAATGGCAGTGGTGTAAACAAAAAGGCTAATAGAAATTTGATCCAGCTCATCACCGTACCCCCCACCCCCCATCTGCCATCCTGTGCCTCTGAGAGCATGTTTGAGAAACTGAGAGGGTGTGAGTGCTTCCCAGCTGGTGGGGATGAATGGGCCGTCTGGGCAGTGCAGTGAGAGCAGAGCCCGTGGACCAGAGACTCTCCTGGCTGGCAGTCAACACACCCTGTAAACAGTGGTGCTTATGTGCTGAGCAGGGCCCCTGGGAAGTAAAAATAGCCTTGACAAGACTTGAACAACAACAAAAAAGCATGAAGGCAGCACATGATCAGTGTCCTCCTGACCTTTGCACTGATTACACATGCAAGGTTGTTGTTGCAGAATATCAAATATGACACCCTAGGTCAGATTTTCACTTATGTCCTAGATGCACCTGCAGACACTCCCATGCCTTCAGCTGCCTTTTCAGCAAATTGTGTATACTGCAGTGTTATGCCAGAGTCAACTGACTGGTTAGTTATATGTTCTTTTCAAAGTGTTTGTCAGTGGAGGAAGTGCCTGAGTCGCACAGCAAAGCACTTCCTTAGGTCTGAGAACTTTATCTCACTTCACTCTACTATTTCCCCACATTTATGATCTCATGTTTTTTTTTCAGAGATCTGTAGTTGAGCTAAAACAGGACAATCTCTTTGAAAGGAAGCAGACTGTGGTTTTGTATTATTGTTCTTTTGTTTCACAGAAATACTGTAAGCAGTTGCTCTTTCATTTGCAGTAAACATGATGCTTATAGTTTGATGTAGCTCCAGGTGTTGTGTATGGTTTATGAGATTAGGGTGTGTGGGTGGGCATTTCTGAGGATCTTTATTTACCTTTAAGCACTGGAGATGATCAGCTGTTTTTTTATCTGATAGGCCAAACATGGCCCATGACTACACAACTCTACCAGGAATGGTTATATTAAAGTGCACAAACTGTGGTACTAAGGTTAACTTCACTGTATCATTTAATTCAGATGTCTGCTGCAACTCTTGACCAATACCAGCCTGCAGTCTGTAACAACCTGCATAGACTGGTGCAGTGGTGAAGGAGAAATTGAAGCATTTCAGTTGCTTTTCATTTTTACTCACTAAATATGATAAAACACTGACGCCGTTAGTGTTTACATGCAGTTGCACTGCATAAAAAAGGGGTCACCAAATGGCGGACCGCGGTCCGGGTCCGAACCCAGAAGCCATCCCATACGGACCCGAACTTATAGACCAAACGGCAGGTTATCCTTTAAAACCTGGCGGGGCGCTTCTATTTTAACTGCTGCAGCTTTCATTGACTTTATGGTAGTGGCTTAGCGAATGAGGAAACGCACAGACCAATTGCATACGAGTTTATCCATCCCACGTGATAACTCTCAGCCAATCAAATCTGGGCATTTCAAGTAGTTGCGACTACAATACAAGTTGCAGACAGATTACACGCGTGAAAAGACGAGAGAAAAGAAAAGAAAGACATAAAGCACACAAGCAACAGATACTAACACATTTTGCTTGTGTTCATCCAGAGAACAGCTAATATTATCCTTTGGCCCTTTTTTATAAGGTCTCTAACACGGCATCAGCTATGTTGGTACATAAAGTCTTCAGCATCTATTTATAGATCTGTGTTTGCAAAATGTCACTCACTCAGTACATGTAAAATGAGACGGGGTGTTCTTGAAGAGTTTCTGTCCATACTCATTTAAAGTAACTGTCCTTGTGCCTGCCAATGAGAACATCTTCACATGAGGGTTTAAATGAGCTGGTGTTTTAGTGTGCTACCTAGTTGTTGCATGTTTCACTCATAGCAGATGCTGAGACTACTACATCCAAAAAAAAAAAAAAAGTAGGGTGGGACGCTAATCTGCACAGACTGTCCTCTGTCTGACACAGCTCCCTGATGGCTATAAGCTACACTGCTCTGTCTGTTTTGCCATGTAGCAGTCTAACAGTGTGATTACTGTTCTCGCACTGGGTTAGCCACTGGCTACATCTAGAGGTCATCAGACTGCCGATTGACGTCAATAACCTAGAGATCTCTGAATTCTTTTTCCTCTGGTTGAATTTGTCTTGCACAGTTTTAATAATAATCGGTTGTGACTACGGCCAGCATAATGTATTAGCACATCTTGATGGATATTCCTGTAGTTCTTTCATTGAACATGGCAAGCTGCCTGTTACATCTTGCGTCTATTACAAGCAAGGACATATGGTTGAAGCTGCTACAAAAGCCAGTCTAATCCAATTACAAAGTATAGGCCTGTTTTAAAAGGATTCCCCTGTCACTCTATATGTGTTTATATTCTTGTGGAGGTTACCCATATGAGAAACTCAACAGTTCTAAGTGAACAAGTGACTAAGGTGTTGATTCAGCTTTTGGGCATATGTTTTCATTGTGTTAGACTTGTATTTGTTATACTGCTATACCTCTTCCTCCTTAAACCTACATGGAAAAATAAAGTGTTTGTCACTCCTCTCATGAATTCCTAGAAAAGCTCTGCACCAGGCTGAGGCTGTTCCATTTTTACATTTCACTTCTGATAATCATTTCCTCTGTTTTTAAACCGTCCTTCCCCCCTCTGTTGCAGGAGTTGTGGAGGGAGACATGGCAGCAGTGGAAGCTTACAAGTCGTCGGGGGGTGACATCGCCCGACAGCTCACAGCCGATGAGGTTCAACTGCTTAACCGATCCTCAGCATTTGACGTCGGCTTCACTCTGGTCCATCTTGCTATTCGCTTCCAGAGGCAGGACATGCTAGCCATCCTGCTAACAGAGGTAAGCAAGCTTTTATATTTTCTGTCTCCTGCAATGTTGATGCTATTTTCTACTTCTCCTTGTCAACCACGTCAGTCTATAATTGTTCTTTACTAAAGCAGACGATATATGGCAGAAACCTGTAATGCCTGTAATTACTGCGGAAGTGCACTTTGAGGATTAGGTGGAGGATTAGCCTGGCTGCAGTGCTGTTCTAATGAACATGATAATACAGAGCTGATGTGGTTTGCAAGGAGAGGCTGCAGGGTGAAACGAGTCAATGAGGATAGATGGGAAGCATGACCTCTTCATTGTTTGATCCCCCCCCACGCACATGCACTCACACTCACAGAGCCTCCTGCTTTGTAGTCAGCTATAAGGAGATAATGATAATAGTTAGGTTGTGACAGTGTAGGCTGGTTTAAATCTTGGTTTTAGAGTCACAGTTTTGTTTAAGACACAGCATGATGCTATCAGTAAACCAGTGTGTATTTCTGTTAGGTGAACCAGCAGGCAGCTAAGTGTATCCCCTCCATGGTGTGTCCCGAGCTGACGGAGCAGATCCGCAGGGAAATCGCAGCTTCACTACATCAACGCAAAGGAGATTTCGCCTGTTACTTCCTCACTGACGTGGTCACTTTCACCCTGCCTGCAGGTACCTAATGATTACTCCACTTTGATTGTCTGCTTTCGGCTTTATTGGTCTGTGCTGGTAAAATGTGACTGTTTCTTGTCAGTGTGTGTTCATGCTCCTCTCTGTGTAGTTTTTACATGTGTAGCTTATCAGTGTGTGAACTGGAGGAATGGTGTCCAGCCTTGTTGTGCAGCATTGCTTGGAGAAACGGAAGCTCGGTGTTTCATCCCTGTGGCATAATGGCTTCAGTACTATGACATGCACTTTACTTTTAAGAACTAGTATCATTCTGTTTCATTGCTGCCACTGCCCATGGGATGAAAGATTATGCAGGCTTCACTGATAGATTTGAATTTGTGTGTGTGTTATGCCAAGTATTTCGCTGCAGACTGAATTTGGCCTGAGGCCAGCTGCAGTGCTCTCGCTCTGTTTCTGTCTCTCTTGCTTTCACACAAAGCCAGTGCCATTCACTATTGAACTAGAAAATAGCCACCAGTGTTCTGGCTTTGTGTGTGCACAGTTCAATACACATAGAAACACAACATGCTGCAGCAGAGCTTGTGTTTACAATGCCCCATTGACAAAATGTCATCCAGTGCATCCATTGCAAAGAACATCCTCTCTGTGTGTCATTACAGTAGCCGTTTATGTTGCCAGCGGCCTGGTTTACCATTAGCTTATAATGAGTATAAAACAGAGACATGAAGTAACGAAGTAGGACTACTTCACTAACTTAAGTATTAAAAAGCCTGATCTGTACTTTATTGAAGTATTATTTGTTCTCCTACTTCTACTTTACTACATAATTTTGATGGTTTGAATATTTTACTATGGGCAGCATGGTTACTCGGCGCAGAGACACACAGATCTTTCAAGCCGTGCAGTCTGTGCATCACCGAGGCTTAATGAGCACATACCTGCCTGTGAGGGAGGCGGAGACTGAGAGGAGGTTTCTCGGTAGAGTGTGTTGCTGACCCACGAGTAAGCGGCAGTGTTTCTTGTTATCCAATGAGACAGATGCCTCAGTTACATTGTTCCTCTTTGTCCTGTGTGCTCTTGTAATCTCTCGATAATGTACTAGTTCGGATAAATAGCAATGCTAGCAATGCTGTTTATGCTACATTGTACTTGAGTACATTTTAAAGACTGCAGAACACTTGTAATAGTACAACAATATTGACGACTTTAAGACTTCTAATTGAGCATGATGCTCAAGTATGGGTCTCTGGTACTTTTTACATCTCTGGTATAAAAATAAATCTTTCCCGTGTGTGTCTTTGCAGATATAGAGGACTTGCCGCCTGCAGTCCAAGAGAAGCTGTTTGATGAGGTGCTAGATCGAGATGTGCAGAAAGGTACAGAAGATTTATTCATGTTCACCTATACCTGCATGTTGTAGTTATTCTTCTGCATTTAGCTCTCACCATCCTGCTGCAGCTTTTGTCCTTTCTTTGATTAGGTTAATTGAGCTTTCTAATATAATAACCACATATCTAAACCAATGGCACTTTGTCATCAAATGCAGCACATATATGTACATTAGTGTATTAGTGTGTTACTGAAAGCATCAGGATCATGACCTATTTAAGCCCATAAAGTAGGCTACTGGGGAGAGGAGCTGTGGGTATTTACAGAGAAAGGCATGTTAAATAATATCTGAGTAGGACACGAAAAACAAAAATACAGAAAAACAGGTTGCACAGCTTGCAGTTTGTCTTCCATAATGACTAGCTGCAGCCTTTGCATGTCTGAAATGCTCTACACAGCAGCTGTGCAATCTTGTGCTTAAGTTTTATGAACAAATTCAATGCTATTTACTTGATGTATAAACATCAACTAAGGGAAAAATGAAACCCCTGCATTGTTTAACCTTTATTTATAACCCTCTTTTTTCCTCTTTGAAAAGTTCCCCCTTGTTTTTACAGCAGAAGTTACCTTTGAACATAGATAGAAATTGTCCTCACACACTCTCATTTTGTCTGTGAATAGAATTGGAAGAGGAGTCTCCTGTTATTAACTGGTCCCTAGAGCTGGGTACGCGTCTGGACAGCCGTCTGTATGCCCTCTGGAATCGCACGGCCGGAGACTGTCTGCTGGACTCTGTTCTACAGGCCACCTGGGGCATTTATGACAAGGACTCTGTACTCCGCAAGACCCTCCACGACAGCCTGCATGACTGCTCCCACTGGTGAGATACCTGTGGTCTCTTAAATCCAGGAAATGGAGTAACACACTTTGACCTGTACTTTGCACACATTTTCAGCAATCAGCACTCCTTTGGTGGCTCTGCCACACACATACACGCTGCTAACTGTATTGTAACTGTATCTGACTCGTGGTCCCAGTGCAGAAGCATTTCCTCAGGATATTTACATACTTCACTCCCTCACTGGGCTGAGTACAGAAGCCCTAATTACTTAGTAAAGAAAACTGATGAAAAATCTGGTTCTTGTTGTTGTGACACACCGCAGAGAGATAAATAAACAGACCTGTGCTATGTAAATGGATTCTTTGGCTAGTATTTGATGAATAATAAAACGGTCTAATATGTCATTTTTAAAGGTTTTACACACGCTGGAAGGAGTGGGAGTCGTGGTACTCGCAGAGCTTTGGTTTACATTTCTCCCTCAGAGAGGAGCAGTGGCAGGAGGACTGGGCGTTCATCCTGTCGTTGGCCAGCCAGGTAATTATGATCTTTTACTCTCTTCCTTCCTCCAGTTAACAACAGTCAATTGAAAGACAAAAAAAGTGGACCGGTGTGGTTCGACAATCCCTTAAATTACGATTATAAGCTTTTAATTACAAAGGTGAAGACGAATGTATAAACTTGATTTAATTGCCAGATGACCAAATACAAGGTAAAAATCTAGTGACAAATATGTTGCATGTTGAATTCCTCAAAAATATTTGTAGACAGATCACCGTTTCTCTTTTATTGTGCTCATAGTAAAGTGCTGAAATACACTAAATACTTCAGTTACTGTAGAGTTAAGGTTACACTCTCGTGTACAGTGTACTGTACAGGTGTATATATTTTGCATGCAAGAAGAGCATGAGAGGCTACAGTCAAAGCAGGGGCACATTTATCCCAACTCCATAATACGAGTTGGCACCAATTAGTCAGAAAGTCCTGGTATGATTATTGTGGGAAATATTAGTTTAGCAGGCTACAGCAATGATCAGCACAGGCTAAGGCACTGACTATTTTGTATGTTGATCTTGGCAAGGTAGACAAGGGAGCAGCTTGCCCCCGTACACTAAAATAATTTGTCACATTTACACAACACAATGTGTGGTTCCTGACTTATCATTATTTTTAATGCCATGAATGGGAAGGGGAGCGGATCAAGTGTGAATGACAGGAAAGGGGCAGCAATTATTGTTGATCCTCTAAGATGGAGTTGTAGACTTGACAGACGGCTCATCTTCTTGGCCAGCACGCCTGCTGAAGCAGCACTCCTTCTCAACATGTGACTTAGGGATTACAGGCATTTAGCTCAAAGCCACTCCACTGGCAGTATAAACAAACAGCAAACACTACCATGTGATAAGCTCTGACAGTGACAGAGAGATGACATCTAAAGGATAAAATCACCCTTTATTTACCCCGTCCCATGTGTGCGACCCTGTGCAACATGAAATGTGTAGCTGTGGTATATTTAAAAGTAGTTATGTAATCTGTTTCATGCTGCAAGATGAGAAGGACAGAAAGAGTGGCGTGCAAACATACTCAGAGCTGCAGGTTTACAGTGCTGCTTTGCAACATGATCACAGCATGTCAGTGTCAGCCCTCTCCAACATTTTAAGTTGTGTTAATATTTGATGCACACCTGGGAAAAGTCTATATGTTTACAACTGCTGTACTACTGCTGTATGTGTATCATTATATATTTTTTCTTTCTTCTTTAGCCTGGGGCCAGCCTGGAGCAGACCCACATTTTTGTTCTGGCACACATTCTTCGCAGACCGATCATAGTCTACGGAGTGAAATACTACAAAAGTTTCCGTGGGGAAACGTTAGGATACACTCGTTTTCAAGGTGAGATACATGTGGGAGATTCTCATACTGGTTTATGACAACTGTCTGTTTATTTCCTTGTTTAGTGTGGGGGTCTATAAAAACACGGATACTCTGCAACCTTAGAATATAAATGCATGTTTGCCATGACTTCTGGAGGAGAAGGAGGCTTGGGTATATTATTTCTATATATTTTTATGTTAAAAGTTGTACCGTAGGCAGAATTACAGCTTTTCTGCAGTGTTATTTGGGATAAACTAGCTCACTGTTTACTTCTAAAAACTATCCTTTAGCATTCCTCACAGCACTGTTATAACAAGCCTTTGTATATGAGTACTAGAAAGAGCACCTGGAATGCACAGCTGCTAGTACATCTTAACCTCATCTTTGAATAAATAAAACGATGCCTTTGTCCGTATCCTTTCAGTTTTGGGTGGGAGCAGCCTGTTATCATGTTAATGTGTAGAACTGCAGCCACTGCTTTTGTCTACATTGCACACTAAGCGTCTAAGCTTGTGTTTGGAGCAGGAAGTGGGCCTGGCAGAGGGGTGGGCATACTTCTGAAGGAGCAGAGCGCCAGGCTGCAGCGCTCTCTGCTCACAATGAGCCAGTTGTTTCCAGTCAGCTGAAAAGCAGACATTTCTAAAGTCAAGTCAAATCTGAGCTGGTGCTCGGCTCTGACGAACATTGCACACACATACACACAAACAAACACGCTGTAATATGAGAGCGCACTTGCACAGCCTTCTTGAGTGTCTGTGGCAAAACAATGGCTCCTGGCTCGTCTGACTTGCTTTGTGTGTCTTCAGGTGTGTACCTGCCTCTGTTATGGGAACAGAGTTTCTGCTGGAAGAGCCCCATCGCTCTGGGCTACACACGGGGCCACTTCTCGGCCCTTGTGGCCATGGAGAATGATGGTTTTGACAATCGCGGTGCAGGCGCCAACCTCAACACTGATGATGATGTCACAGTCACTTTCTTGCCACTGGTGGACAGTGAGAGGAAGCTGCTGCACATCCACTTCCTGTCAGCACAAGAGGTAGGGTTGATGCATGAAACATGGCTATACACTCACCAGTCTTGACACTGTTATGCAATATATAATGTCCCAATTTCTTGCAGATGGGCAACGAGGAGCAGCAGGAGAAGCTGCTGAGGGAGTGGCTGGACTGCTGTGTGACAGAGGGAGGCATGCTGGCAGCCATGCAGAAGAGCTCTCGCCGCCGTAACCACCCCTTAGTCACCCAGATGGTGGAGAAGTGGTTGGACAGATACAGGCAGATCCGCCCCTGTGCCTCTCTCTCTGATGGCGAGGAAGAGGATGATGAAGATGAATGAGGATGCTGCAGGCTTTGGGAGAGTGAAAGTACTATCTATCTATCTATCTATATTTTTCCCTCCAAAATGTAAATCCTAAACTTGTAATAATGCATGTTCTGTGTGATCTGTGGTAGAAGAAATACCAGCACCATCAAACAGATTCCTGATTACTGCTCCCATCAAAGCACATTAAATCCACTTGGTTCCCATGCTCAGACTTCTCCATTTGCTAGAGGTAGTTATCTCCACTAGAACATATAGGAACAGAACTGCATTTAAGGAAATCCTGAAGCTGCACCAGGTGAGGAATTTCACTTACAGAGTTGCCTGACAGAAATTTTGCTTCAACCTGAGAGGACGCTATATCCGTGTGCGTGTGTGTGTGTGTAAAAGGGCAACTTGATTTCTGTTCCCTTTGCGAACCCCATTTGATGTTGGATTTATTTATTTAGCACAGTCAGTATGCAGAAGCGCTGCCCCCTTTGTTCTGCCCCATTTTTATCTGTGTTCATTTTGATCAGTCTTGAAGTATTTTATTTTGCACAGATGATACCTACATTCTGTGAGGGGGAGGGGGAAAATGGGACATACACGTTTACTGACATTTTTATGTGTGACTTAGTTGTTTCTGTTAAAGTGGGTGGTGATGATTCTGGTGGGCAAAAGAGAAAACCAAACACTCTGCCTCTTTCAGTGGAGAGCATCTATATTAAAACTGACTCACTGACATCCACTTTATTGTTATTTTGTTTTCAATTTCCACATCCATTGATTGTTTACTGAGACCACAAACTTTAGTTGGTTTTAGGATTTTTTTTGTTTGTTTTATAACTCAAATTTGAGCCAGACTATCCACAAGTGACCAGATTGGATTTGTCCGTCTAGACCCGAAGTATCTGTGCACTTTAGGCGTTAGTAACTGTGATGCAGCCTAAATTGCCTTGTTCTAGTGTTTAAGTGATCTATAACTGCATTGACTGTATTACAGTACTTTTAGCAGCATTGTTTCGCACTTCAAGTAGCCCGGATCTGACATCACATGTTTTAATTCAGGTTTGAGTGGAAATACAAATCAAACAGATACAATTTGTGGAATGATTTGAATTATGAATGGTATGTGAAATCCAACTGGGATCACAAGATTTGGCTGAGTCTCTTTTACATTGTGAGAGCTTTGTATTTTGGCGCCCCCCTGTGGCAGAAGATGAACCTAACGCTTGTGAGAACAAGTCAAAAATGCTAAAATCAAGCAGTTGCTGCAGACAGCTGGTTCTCAGAATCATCATGTTTTTATTTGAACTGCACTGAATGCTAAATGTTCACCTTGTACAAGAAACAAATACAAATACTCACACTAAAAACAAAAACATACTGCTGGCTGCCTCTTCTGCTATTGTTGGGACACTATAAGTAGGAGTTTTAGCTATTGCTCTTACAGAGTACAGGATGCCCCAAAGAACCTGGCCTTCAATAGAACAAAGAAAATATAAGAAGGAGAAGAGAGAGGGTGGATCACATAGGACTATGGTTATAGGAACATTTAACTAGGCAATACAAATCTAACAGGACTCTTCAAAACTCTTTAACACCAAAAAACGTGGGATGCGCCTTGTATATAAAAATACCACAATGGGGAGGAGGAGCAGGATGGAGAAAGAGGAGAGAAAATATTCAGACTAACCACATTAGTCTTAACTTTTTTTTCCTCAAAAAGAAAAAAACTCCTGTAAGGGGGGGAAACAATATCTGCAAAAAAGTTTTCCTGAGTCATTAAGAAATGAAGTTTGCTTTAACCCTTTCCTGTACAGGGTGTGAAATGTGCTCAAAGAAGGGAGGAAGTCACAATCGCTAAGACGACAGTCACACTGACACATTGCTGAGTCTTGATACCCTACAAAGAAAAGTAACGCGCTTGGCCGGCAGCTCCCTCCGTTTTCAGCTACAATCAAAAGTGTTTTCTTTAGTGTTGACCACTGACAGCTACAAAATCCTTAAATGCCCTCTAGTGGTGAACATCCATAACTGCACCTGTGATAGCTGTCAAATATTATTGCCAGGAAAGGGTTAAAACTCACTCTTGATTACTATAACTGATAAGCAATCTTTTCCTTTACTTCAATGAATGATAAATATATATAAGTTGATAATCCATTTTTAGTCATTCACATTGATGATAGAAAGAAAAACAAATAATTCTCTTCTGAGGCATAATGAGGGGCCTAAACAACACACTTGTTACATAAGGAGGAGGGGGTTGGAGCTGGAAGGGGGGGATCAGGAGAGGAGGTGGACGTGGGGGTTGGGTGATCAGGTCCAGTAGCACATGATGCCAAAGGTTTTTCTCTTCTTCTTCCATTGGTTTGTTGAGATGTTGGGCCTACATTTCCCATGAGCTCTGAGGTGTACGGGGGCGGTGGGACAGAGTCTCATCGGGTAAATCCCGGAGCACTAAAAACACTGGACTCTGTGTCCACAATCATAGGCATGTCCCGAAGAAAAACAAAAAAAAACATCATCAAAGAGTAAAGTCGGTACTGAACCCAAAGAGACAGAGTAAAAACTAAAATGTTAAAAGTACAAATTCCCCTGGAACACTCCTCTTGTTCCCAGTTGCTGGCTGATTCTTAAACAGGCAGCCGCATTGTGTTGTTTCACTGTCTCTTGGTCCCAGTTGGTCGGTCGCTTTGTGGTTCTGAGTGTCATCAGGTCGGATGAGATGTTGCCGTTTTGTATCCCTTCTGCTGCTATTGCTCGGTGAGGTGCTCTCTGGTCTCGCCGTGTTTGGTGGGCTGGTTGGGCGAAGGGGCCTGGGAGGGGTGTGTACCAGAGGGCAAGGTGTGAGCGATTGGCACCCCACCAGGTACCATGCCCTCTAAAGCCCCTGGGATGCCACCTGGAGCCACTCCAACCACACCCGGCGGGTATCTGCGGGTGGAGTCAAGAGGTTAGTGTCAGACATCTCTACATTAGCATATAAAAGACTTTATGTTATCCAAATGTGTTATATTTGGAGGAAACATCCATCAACCATTGAAGGAAAAGGGGACAGTGCAGTTCAGGGACCCATAAGAAGGAAACCACAAAGCATGACACCATCCACGTCATGCTTACTGGGACACTCAGACCCCACATCCATCTCTACTCTTGTGTTCAGTCAAACAGGTGGGTGCTGGGAGGACTATAGAGGGGGCACACACAGGTGAGAGGGTCTGATCCGGGACCTCCAGCCAGATGCCGTTGGCCCGGATGATTGTATTTACCTGCTCCTGATCTAGGCATTAATTTTGTCTTGGGGGATGCCGGTCGTTACGGCCGGAAGAGTTTGGTTCACTTGGCTGCGTGAAAGAAGCACACGGAGGTGGACATGCTGAAATCAAGATGGCCCAGAATGGGATTTCTTTCTACCGCTACAGAGACGTTAGTGAGGGGAAGGGACTCTAAGATATAGCAGAGAGGTGAGTTCATTCAGTAATAAAACATTTTGGTTATTAATAATATATTAGAAATTAGTTAAATGATGCATCCCTAGCTGCATTTTTAGTTCCTACCTGTAGGCGGCGCCATTGAGCTCAGGGTGAACGCCTGGTTGATCCATAACTGCCCAGGGTGCTGTGGTGACAAAGAACTCCTTGTTGACGCAGTTTCGTAGGCTGTCAGGGATACGGCCTGTCACATCACACACACACACACACACACACGTTGTGTTAGATGCAGTGAAGCACACCAGCATAAATCACACACTAAAAGGCCACAACTTGTTACAGAAGGATGAGCCAGCCACTGCCAAAGTGTTAATGAGTTCAGACCGACAAACATATCAGGCTTGGATACACAAATGCAAATTAAGATCATTTAACAATCTGGATGTTTTCTGGGAGACCAGCCCCCTGGAGCCGCTACGCTCCACGTTTGTTGAGCTAATGATGACATCTATTAGAAGGTCCAGATTTAATAAAGGCTGCCGAGGACCTGTTGAAGTGGAAATTCAACATCTGGAAAGAAAGGTGAGCAACAGGTCACACAGCAGACAGCAGTGAGGTGCAGGGCCGCAGTGAGCTTGACTATAAAGGAGGTATGAAAATGGATGACAAAAGTGTGTGACTTCTTACCGGTGATGGCTCTTCGGATCTCGGTGGCAGCCGCCTCCCTCATCTCCAGAGAGGCCTGCTCACTGTACCAGGCTGTGTGTGGTGTGCAGATCAGGTTGGGAGCATCTTTCAGAGGGCCCTGAGCAAAACTATAACACACACAGGAAAACAGCAAAATAAACAGAGAGTGTATGAGTTTCCTTCCATGATGGCACAGCCGACAAATGATTATTTTCATTAGATATTTGTTTACAATATGGCTGTAGGGATAAAATGTCAGATCCTGTTATTCACACAGCACCACCATCGTCTTCCTGCTGGACCGATACTTCCTTTCTCTCTTTCCTCTCCTGTGGCTCACAAAAAACAGCGTCCTCCTCCCCCTCTATGCTTGTAACACCTCACTTGTTTCTGTGTGCATGTGTGTTTGGTGTGCAGCGCCCTGAATCGGTGTCGTGTCGTGAGCGACGCAGGGCCAAAAAGTTATGAAACACTCCCCTGTCGACATATTGGGTTAGCGGACCATGAGTTCCAGATTCAGCGGGTCTCCTCAAAGCAGCCAGTCAGCTGAGCAGCCAGCCAGAAATAAGCAGCCTCCAAACTCCCCAAACTGGCCTTGATGCGTGAACAACACATCAGCACCATTTACCCTCTGAGATGAGGAACATGGTTTCTTAGAGATGCGTGTCGAGCGGTTTGTATTCTGGTGATGGCTGGACTGGGAATAGGGCTGAGATACAGTGATGCATCTTTTTTCCCTGAACTCAAGGTGAAGCCTGTCTAAATTGTGTGTGTGTACCTGAAGGGCTCGGTCTCGTGTACATCCAGGGCTGCGCCGCGTATCCTGCCCTCCTTCAGCGCCTGGGCCAGAGCCTTCTCCTCCACCAGGCCTCCCCGTGCAGTGTTGACCAGGAACGCGCCCTGACGCATCTGCAATCACACAAAAATACAAAATATCAAAATAATCTGGGATCAATCTGGGTTGCATTAAAAACACATCAGAACATTAAAAAACTGATGTTCTTTGTTGCACCTGACACCTGAAAGAAAAATCTGTCAGATGGGGATAGAGAGCTGTCTTTATCTGAAAACCCGGAGATGAAGTAAAGGATGAGCTCTGAGATGAAGCAGCGCCACCACCTCTTTCTGTTTGTGTTTAAAAAAAGGCACAACAAAAAGTGTAAGAGGGAGGAAGGAGGAAAAAAAAATCAAATGAATATGCTCAGAAGAAAGTAATCCCTTAATCTTGACAAAAGCTGAAATCCAGGGGCATGAAAAGCCTTTACACTGGCAGGCAGTCTTTTATTAGGCCTTGGTGGTTTTGACATGCAGAAAAAAAAACACATTTCCACTTTAGAAGCCAGAATTTTGGTGAAGGAGAGAAAAGTGTTTTTTTTTCATAGCAGCACTTAAGAGGCAGCTTTGGAAAAGACACAGAGTTAACTAGGTTAGGCTATTACCATACACCCACTTCATCTCAGCGCTAAAAGAAGCCGTGAGGAGCAACACGCAGCGTTATTGACAGAAGGGAGATGGATCCTTCAGCCTGTGCAGTTCCTCGGCCTCCCTGCAGGTGTCACCACAGGCAGCGCCTGGCAGCGCAGCTATTGACTCAGAGAACAGCACATTTCCCCTCACAGCGCTCTCAGCCCCCCGCTGCGCAGCCTAGTCGATATATTTGCTGTAGCCGTGGGCTGGCGCTAATTGCATTTGACAGAGCAAAGGAATGAATTTGTGTCCAGCTTTGGTGGAGCTTAAGATAAAGAGCAGGGAATATGCAGGCAGGAAGGCTGCTGCTGTTTCTAGTCCTTTCTCCCAGCTTTAAAGCTCTTTAGGTTGACAGAGTAATAATACACCAGCAGCTCTGCTTGTCTACCTGCTAGATAGCAGTGCATTAAGCTCAGGTCAGGTCACAGCTGTTCAGTGTGATGTTCAGCCCTGTCTGTGTGACTGCGCCTGTGCGTTACCTGTTTGATGGTGAAGTCGTTGATGAGGTGGTGGTTGTGTTCGTTCAGGTTGCAGTGCAGGGACACGCAGTCGCTCTGGTACAGCAGGTCCTGCAGGGTGTAGACACGCTGGACGCCCAGCGAGCGCTCAAGGCCGTCCTGCAGGTACGGGTCGTAGAAGATGACGTTGAAGCCGAAAGCCTTGGCCCGCACCGCTACGGCCTGGCCCGAACGCCCTGAGGACACACAGACAGACCAGGCTCACTGACAGACACATGAGCAGAGGACACTTCAAGCACGGAATCTCAGCCTGGATGAGTCAAATGTACTCTTTGCTCAGTTTTACTGCTAAAAGGTGTTCGTTGAATTATAATATATAAATTGTTTATTTTCAATGACAACTGATGGTGTTTGTTAGAGTAACCACTTCGAGGGCAACTGAAACACACTCAGTAAACATGCACAAGGCCTCCTCATGCACGTAAAAGCTTCACTAAAAATATTTTCCAATTTTCTCAATGTATATATTTTTAAATCTACTTTATTTTACGTCTTTAGTTAACTATAGTTTGATTTGACGGCACAAAGACCAGAAATAAAAAATCATCCTGGAATGAATGTCACAAAAAATGACTGTACATTATTTGTACAGTTCTATTAATGTATTGATGCGATCTGCTTCATCCATCCTCCATTTATTGATGTTACGATGCATGAATTCTCTGAGAGAACAATGTGAGCTAACTTGTCTGAGACCGTGAATGAGAAGCTGAGTGCAGTGTATCAGTCTCTCCCTCCGTCTCTCACAGACATTTGTTGTGTGGGATGTGCGTCTCCACTCTGTTGGCTGGAGACAGCAGCAGCAGCAGCAGAGGAAAAGAGAGTAATGGAGAGTTGGATGTTGTTGCTCGTGAAAAGGATCGATGCGGACCTTTACAGTCTCAAGGTCCTCTCTTTGTGATGGAGCATTTACGTCCTGCTCTGGGGCTCCACAGCAGAGGAGAATCATTTTTTTCTCTTTCAGTTTCGGCCAATAACAAACAGCAGGTTAAAGACTCTGTTACAGCTGCTGTGGGCCTCCTTTTTTAATCCAAATTATGTTCATGTTTTTATTTACATTTCTGATTACAGTACAAACCTCTGCCATACATTTGATCAATTTTCTGACTGGTCTCAAGTGCAGGTTGACAGAGCAATACGACAGAAGCAGCAGCAGCAGAGTTTTTTTTAGTCAGTTTGAAACACAGCAGGTCGTCTAGCGGCTGCAGCACAATCTGATTTAACCAGAGCTTTTGGGGCTTCGGGTGTCAAAACAGTGATCGCTGCTTTTTTTCTGCAACAATTTTCTGCCTGTGTGAGTGTTAGAAAATGACTGCAAAAGTAGCAGGTTTGCAGAATAACTGCATCTCTTTACATGATGATTTGTATTGTTTTTGAAACCTGTAATTTAATGGAAAAATTTGCGAAAAATGCAAATAATGCTGCAATCGTGACAAAGCACAACATTATACTTCAGTCCGTGTTAATGCTACAGCCTGTGATAATTATCTACAGTAATTACATGTCACAATGAGAGACTCCTTTACATGCATAGTCATTTGATCCACTGTTAATACAAAACTATTGATTGTTGGTGGCTTGGATGGCTCTTTTTTCCCATAATCCCAAATCAATTTGTCCAGATCAAGAAAGGAGCAGACAAGCACAAACTCATCTGGGAGCAGCATTTCACAGAATTTAAGAAACAAATGAATTCAATGTTTAGCATGAAGAGTTTGGCTGGTGTGTGAAGTGCTCCAGAGTCCAAACACACTGGCTGTATGTGCGAAGTCCTACAAACACCAGGAGGCCTTTTACCATCCCCAACCTCTTGCTGACAATGGACATTGTGTTGGAGGCGGCTGAGCCTGGAGGTGGGAGGATTGGGTGAGATTGGGGGAAACATTTTTCTTGCCAGGACCTGCTGTTTGTGCACAGTAAGTCTCAGCAGCTGTCTGGGACCGGTAGTGTGTTTATGTGTGTGTGTGGACACAGAGATAAGGTGGCACTCTGGAAAGGCTTGTGAGAAGACAGAGCATCTGTCAGCCCTGGTGATGTTGAGACAGGGGCAGAATGACGCACACAATCAGCAGTAAAACAGGTGCAGGGAGGGACTGTAACACACACACACACACACACACAGGCAGGCAGACTCTGGTACTGCCATGAGGCCTGATTATGGCAGGGCAAGATGTCGAGGGAGCACAGAAGAAGAAGGAGAAGAAGAGAGAAAAACAGAGATATAATGGTGAGCATTAGAGCAGTGGGATGAGAGAACAGCGTGGCAGAGGAAGGAAGTCAGCCCGGAGGGAGCCGAAACAGACAACCTTGAGATAATCTGTGGGCCGGGCAGAGGGAGAAAAATAACCTTATCAGAGCAGGAAAACAGAAGGCACACTGAGAGGATATGAAAACAGGAGGGAGCGGATAAAAAGCACACCCCAAGAGCTGCAACACAAGGAGATACTCACCGAAACCGATGAGGCCCAGGGTCTCGCCACGGATGCGGGCGGCACCGGATGCCACCTCCCGGATTTGCTCCACGCTCTGGACCCGCGTGCCCTCCCGGAGAGCCTGGTAGAGCCAGGTGTTCCGCCGGTACAGGTTGAGGATATGGCACAGGGTGGAGTCAGCAGTCTCCTCCACAGCTGCAGAGGGAATGTTGCACACAGCAATGCCTGAAAAGACAACACACAGAAGATTTGTCACATGATGATACATCACTTCAAATCTTAATAATAATATATCTAGTGTGGATAGATGTGTAGACTAGAAAGTAAGACTTTCTGTTAAGTTGTCATACAGCTGAATGTTCATCTTTTTTTTTGCCTTCAGGCAATTTATACCCACTGACCCTCATGGCATTACCTTCTAACAACACAGATTTCTTCTCTAACACTTAAGCACTTCTGACTGCCCTCGCTCTCCTCTAATGTCCTCATCCCACACTGTATCTCAGACTAACAGCACCGGCGTCTCTGGGCAGCAAAAAATAGCCGGAGCCTGCTCGATCAATGGCCCCTTTTCTTCTACCCGAGAACAGCCGTCATATCAGCGCCGCCTTCTCCAGGCACGATAGCTTTTGACTCCTGTGCTGCAAAGGCACTGTGCCTCCGGTGAGTGGGTGGCAGTTAGACACAGTATCTCGTATTGGCAGGCAAATGGCAGCTTTGTCAGCTGTAAGAGCTGTTTGAGCCACCAGCCTGCTGATAGAAGCCTGGGTGGTAGTTCAGAGAGAAAGCTGAACTCTCTCCGTCTCTTTGAACATTCTGCCTCACAGTGGGATGCCCATACTTCATCTGCCTATTTAATGCAGGCTTTGATTCTAAAAATCCATACAGTAAAAACAAGGAAACAGCAAACATGTCAACTGTATTATATTCTGAAACAATTGTCCCAATGTGCTGACACGGTGATGTGTTTAAGTATTGCCTGAAAATTCTCTTAAAAATGTGACTTCTGGTGCCTGAGGTGTTGTAACACACTGCTCCCTGCGAAGAAATCAATATAACACTGAATAAGGTATTTCAGGTAGGCAGAAATTGCCATGTTTGGTCAAGAAGGTTGAGCTGGATATATATATATATATATATATATATATATATATATATATATATATATATATATATATATATATATATATAGCTGTTCTGAAAGACTGGTAGGTACAGACTTAGATTGTGAGCTTCCTGCCTATGTAACACTCCTGTCCACAACCAGCTCCACCTCTTTGCCTGCATTTGTATTAACCAGGAGTTTAGACAGACTCAGACACTGCCAACACATTGAAGGTCCCACACAGACTCAGAACAGCTCCTTAGGAAAAAGTGATGTTCTAAAATGTTTGTTCATATTTGTTAGTCTATGCTTTCTTCTGACACCCAAGTGCACTTTCCACTCTCCAAATATCTGCTCAGCCAAAGATCTTGCCAGAAATGAAACGTTAATCTCTCTAAACACCATAAACAGGCACAGACAAAAATACAATGTAACATGATTAAGTATTGAATGTGTGCAGAGTGCGTACCCAGCTCCCCTGCAGCCTTGATGTCGATGTTGTCATAGCCGCTGCCGATGCGAATGATGATGCGCAAAGCCTTAAACTTTTCCAAGTCCTCTCTGGTCAAGGTGATGGTGTGGTACATCATGGCTCCCACTGCCTCATTCAGCACCTGCAGACAAACACACACACACACAAGTGTCTGTCTTTTGTCCATTCATTCATATATTTTTTTTTTTACTTGGAGCCCTGCAACATATGACTAATAGTCCATTTAAGGTTCATAAAGAACCCATGATAATCACAAGATCACATTCCTTCCAGAGGAGTCATGAAAATCACATGTCTTTGGACACATTATAGATTTTAGAGTGGAACTGCAGGGGTCACATGGCCACCAGCAGCATTGACACTGTCCAATTTACAGACCTGCACTGGAAGTGGTAACAAGCCACTGTATTGTCTTGCACAAAGTTGCACGATCATCACAATTACACTCAGACCTCGAGGGTGTTCACGGACAAAAGGATCTGGGCCATTGACTGAACAGAGTGGTCAATGCAGCCACTGACTGCAGGAACAACCTCATGATAGCAGGTCAAACCAATAGAGATGTACTCGGGTGACCTTTTAAAACATTCACAGTTAAAATTAAAATAGTTTCGAGTGACAGCAATCAGGAAACTTACTTGTTGTGGTGTACCATGATCATTTAAACACCCTCTTGAGAAAAACTTTTGATGTCAAGCTGTGCAAATCCATTAATTTTAGCATGCTAACCCGCTAGAGTTGGGCCACACAACTGACATTGAGTAATCTTTAACTTATAGGTTGAACTAAATAATTACAAAAAAATAACCAAACACAAGCTGGGGAGAAACAACAGAGAACGGAGCAACTTTTTCTTCTTTATTTTTTTTTGTGAATATATGACCACATGGTGGCGCTTTGTGTGTCCCTTCAGGTGTGCTGTCACTGTGAAACACTGCTGCTCTGCCACTTAACACGTACAAGGTGACCTGGCCTGTGATTCAGTCTGATGTGGATCTGAACTATTCCCTCTCAGTATCTGCCACAGCCCGTCAGCGGCTAAATAACAGCTCCACATCCACCTCCAGCCAAACTGCATTAGCTTTCCTGTGATTAGTAGATTAGCTCTGAATTTCCATACAGCTTTTATTAGAGCCGTGTCCCGAGCAGGCCTTCCAGACACCAGTTCAAGGTTAAAACACTCTTTGCACACAAGCACAAGCGATCAGGAAAAAACACAATATTCTCCCTCTGCACTGAGCCTGAGGAGAAGGAGGCTTTCGTTGAGGGGGAATTCACAATGAATGGATGATATTTTAATGGAAACTCTGACCTAAACTACAGACCTAAACTACAGCCCCCTCTCTACTGTAACCAAAGCTTTGTTGCTTTTAGCGTCATTGCTTATTAAGCCTGGATGTTCCTCGCAGGGCAGCAAGGCCTCCCTGTTTGGCCTGCATGAGCGTATCTCAAGTTCTGGTGCACATACTCCACTGTATGTGTGTAGGCAGCAATGCTATTGGCACACAGATGAAGAGTCACTGTAGCTAATTACACCTGGTGTTTAGCATCTCAATCCATACCAAAAGCTATTTGGATCAAACAGAAAGGCTTCTACCTTGAAACTTTAAAGTTCAAACAGAACATGAACCTTGCGCTCCTGGAAAGCCAGCTGTGTTAAACCCATTCTTCCAATACAAACTCCTTCAGGAAGGTAAGAGCAACACTCTGCAGCTCTGGTCATAAAAAGTCTAGCAGCTGCTGTGTGAAGAAAACTGAGGATTTTTATCATCAAATATTCATTTAAATCAAAAAGCGGTTACTGGCTGAAGACTGCTCATTTTAGAACTAAATTTAAATACATGATTTGCTTACATTAGCAGTCTATAGTTGCAGCCTTGAGCTTAACACAACTATTGGATGAATAGCATCAGGCTGTGTACAGTGTTGTAACAGGGCCAATATTGACTCTGTGCCATATGGGCTATCATCCAACTTTTACAAGCCACACGTGACTGTGAGGTGCAGCGGCTGTGACGAGGGATCATCGACCTTGGATGATGATGATGTTGGAGCGCAGGTGCTGCGTGCAGAATATGGTCTCATTGAAGTGACATTGTAACTTGATCTTGATCAGTATTTGCCCTCTGTGTATTTTATCACATCTCTATCACCCTGGGAATAAGGGATTACCGTGTAGGAGACCTGACATGACCTTAGGCTGCTTTTACCCTTGGACAGTGTTTCCCATGAGTTTTGGTATTGTCTGGTGTGTATAGAGGGGTGTGTGGCAGCTGGCATCTGCCCTGACAACATCATACTGAGACTCCAGGAGTTATCAACACTGCATCTCTACAGAAAAAAAGAGATTGGACATTTTCAATCTATACCGCCCCTCTGGGTATCTAGACTGCAAGTTATTACTGTGAACTGCTGAATATGCTGGCGAGGTGAACATTACAATCATGTTTTCCCTGATAAGGCAGTGTTAAAACAAACAAAAAGCTACCCGCTCCCCTCCTCTCCCCATCGCCCAAGGTCTTTGATTGAATTGATCTCTATGCAAATGCCTCTTTTTTAATATGTCCCATTTTCATAAAAACAGCGAAGGGAAAGATGTAGTGGCTTTCACTCTGTCTGTAGACAGAGAGATAGCACTTGGGTGATACCCATCTCTGTGCCCATATATTGTTTTGCAGCCACAGCGCTGCATAAAAAGCAATAAAGAGCCTCTACAAGCTAATGTAATTACACCGCATCCCGCCATACAAGACTTTCTATTAGTACAATGGCACCGATATAGGCATCATGCTCTGTGCCACAAAGCGACATTAAATCATAATGAAGGCACTATATTTTAACTGGCATGTGTGCATGGGGTCAGTATAACGCATTTCACATATGAGCACTGCGATTGAAAAAGAAGCAAGATGTGAGTGAGTAAGTGGCAGGTTCCGTTTCTCCATCAGCTCCTCTGATGAAGAAGAAACTGTGTGTGTCTTTTTTACCTTCTCGTGGATTTCCTGTGTGGACTGGGCATCGCAGAAGGCAACGGTTGCTAAATCTTTCAGGATGGGCATCTCCACGGTGCAATCACGACCGTCCAAAAGCGCCACCAGGGGGCGCGGGTGCATTGGCCCGTTCATGATTTGGGGCCGAATACCTGGAGGGACAAAAAGAAGAGAAATTTATTTTAGGAGGACCAAAGCCTCAAAAGAGAACGGTTGGTGTAGTCTGACAGTTTATCCTGAAACAACATAAAGGGTTAAACATGTCCTCGACTGAGTGATGTGCTAGTGCTCATGGCTCTGAGATTCTCCTAGAAACTCAGTGAACGAAAGCGGCATGCATTTTGGCATGTCCGGCCATCACGGGTCTGTCTTTCCCACAGCCAATGGTTGAGCACAATGGTCACCTTTCCTGTGACTCTAATGGTGCCACAACAGGAATGCTAGTTGATATAATAGCTGCCTGGAGATAAGTATATCATCTTTCTTTGTTTTGTCAGTTTCTTTGTTTTGTTTTGATCAACATATTGTTTTTAATTACTTTAAAATGAATGAAAAAATTTCAATCAATCAATATTTATGTCACTGAAACATCTTGAGCTAAAGATAGAACACTTTTAAGGTTGCTTTATGATATGTAAAACATTTACAGAAACAGAAGCAAATGCAAACATATACTGCAAAACCACCCACATTGCAGTGTGCAAAATTTCACAATGCAACATTAAAATTTACAACAGTCAAGTTCCACTCTGCTGCCAGGATTGGATTTATCCCCTGCTGTGTGTGTGAGCATGCACGTGTGCACCTATGTGTGCAAATGAGCTGATCAGGATATAACAGGAAGCATGGCTTCTCCGAACTAACAAGCATTGTTCAAATAATCAATGCAACTTCTCAGGACTGGATTAGACCACCGCCTCTCTTACAGCACACACCAATGTATGGATACACGACTGTACTACTGTATATCCCATCATACTCCATCATATAAATTTTCCCTTGTGTGTCTGTAACAACTGCACACTGACACACACTTTGTACTCATTTCTCAGTTCAAAGGATCCTACATCTGTCTCAGTCTGAGTAGAACCAGCAGCTGTGAAAGAAGGGGAAAAAAGACAAACACTGTGAGCTACACCTTTAGAAATGAGTTTCACTGCTGCCCTGCCTCAAAAGAGCAATGCATCATTGAAACAGAGAGTGTTAGAGAAAACCCTACAACCCTGAAACAAACCCACAGCCAACTCACATCTGCACTTCAGTGCACTTGACGAAGAGTGTGTCGCCATTCTGGTTCTGTCTCCTCTCTCACTTAAAGTGAAGAGAGGCAATAAGAGCAGAGCTCCCCGAGCAGCCCGACCTTCTCACACATCCCACTGAAGAAGACGTGTTGCACTGAGATGACAATTTACCAGGCCAGCTTCATATAATGTTAACAAGTAAGAAGCATCAATATTCATGTTGCATCAGAGCGGGCATGCAGATGGATGGAGAGGGACTGTACAGGCCATTTTAACTCGGCATCGATGGATCGGTTTAAGCCAACACAAACAGGTCAAGAGTCAGTCTTACAACAGCAAGATCCCCTGTGGACATGTGACTTCATGACATCACTGGTCTTATCTAGTGTTTTGCTGCTCTCCTGCCAAGATCTGTATCTGGATGCTTGCGTGTTGACCTCACTGCATGCATGTGCTCTTAATGTTATCCTGAAGATTACAGTGACATCAGACTCCATGGTCGTGATAAGGACCGGGGTGGAGAAAGGGAAAGTATAGAAGAGGTGAAGGAAGAGCTCATTGAGGCCAGTGGTCTTTGGGATTACAGAAGCAGAGGAGGCTAATTAGGGCAGATAAAGGTGAGATTAGAAGATTTAGGATGTTGAGTTGTGTGTGGCCAGAGTGAGAAAACAAACAGGTAGGAGGAGGCAAGAAGGAAAAAGGACAGAGATGAGCAGAATTAAAATAAAAAAAACGAGCATGCATGACAACAGGCTAAACAGTCTGTTAGCCTAAAGAGATCCCAGGAGACGTATCAGAGAAGGAGAGGATGATGAAAGAAGAAAGAGGCAGCGAGCAGTCCAGCAGCATAGCCTCTTAGGGCAGGGGGAGGATCGTAGTGGAGGTGTCGTCTCCCTGTGCCTTCCGCCTGTTGTCATGGTGATCACTTAACAGGCTTTGGCTGCCAGTTTTAATGCACTTTATTTTTGGCAGCACTGGCATCTGCGCCGAGAGTTGAGGTCGAAGGCGCAAACATCCGTATCCTCCACACACTCGCGGTGCAGAGGGCGCAGGAGATGTTTTTTTCCCCACTGACACTCAGACAGCTGCCCCTTCCTCCTCGATACCAAGAGCCCACCATCAAACACAACTCATTTCTACCTACTTATCAGACTCCTTGCTCAAGACAGGTGACATAATGGTGGGAAAGGTGAGGCGTGGCTGTCTGTGGTGCGCCTGCAAGTGACAGCTCGTTGAATATTAATGGAGGCAAGACTGGGCACAGCATTGGACGACACCATTAAAGGAAACATGAAAGTGTCCAACAGAATTAAACACACTGAACTCATTCGCCGATCAATTAGTCAAAATAGAAATCTCTTGAGCCTTGATTCATGGTAATGGGTATTATTGATACATTTATGGCCTAAGGTAGAAGTTGATGGATTATACGTCTCTCCGAGTGATTATGCAGTAAATTAATAACCTTCGTAGTATTTCTATTTTGGGGCCACACTATCTGAGAGTCCATGGCTGCCAAGTGAATTTTAACTCATCCACCATCTGCCTTATTTGTCTGATTTGGCATGAATAGGATGTGTGGTTGCCATTTTGACAGTGATCACTGCTGCTGAATTTTTTGAGGTCCCAAGATGTTTACCAAAAAAACGTCTAACTTCTGGCCACTAGGGGTCAGATTCTCTTTTCTAGCATACATATTAGCATTTAACTAGCATTCATTTTTGGTATTTATTTGCTTTCCTAAACATGCAGCCACTAACACTGACCCCCTTTGTATATGAGCAGTAAAATCAAAACAACAGGCTGAAATAGGTAAAAAAAAATATCTTAGGCATCACTGCTGCAGAGCTGATTGATTTCACATCACACAGTGAATTGAATCAAAGGTAAATAAAAAGTATTGATTAAGGACTCTCGGAGAAAAGAGCCATAACCTTCCGCCTGCCTCATCTAACCAGTGGATACTTGTATCTAACCATAACAGACAGCAGTGGGTGTGCAGGTGAGAGAAGCTGCAGATGAACAAGTATTTGGGGAGAAGAGCGGTTGGCAGGCTGCATCAAACCCTCAGGCAGAAGTTAGATAGGCTGAACTCCATGAATCATCCGCTGGGTTTCTCAGTGTCTTCCTGACCTTTCAGTCTCTTACTCTTTAAATCTCCCTTTTGCCGACTTTCTCTGTTACATTTCATTGCATCGTCTGCAGTGTTGTATTTTCACCGATCACTCTCCGCCACATGATACCATCTTCTGACAGCTCGTCATGTGTATCTATGTTTGCTCATTGTGTATCTGATTCTCTTTCCATTATCTCGCTTTTCACGTAAATTTCTCTCCGACCTCTGCTATCGGTCCTGAGCTGTCTTTTAGTAATCACCGCCCCTCCTCATTCTTTCACCTCGCCTGTCAGTCCTTCTCTTCCTTTTCTATCATTTTCTTTCCTTCCCTGTCACTCTGTCTTTCTATGAGCTGAGCGTGTATATTTGTGTGTGTGTCTGCCTGTGTGACAGATTGATTCTCACTCTGCTGATTTTGATGGAGAGGAGATGATGTATGCGGGCAGGGGAGCAGGGAGGTGACAGGCAACACTCCCCTTGTGGTAAACTGACAGCATGTACATCAAACCAGTCTCAACCAGAACCACTGGGTCTGTCAGCCACACAATACCACCCCACCCTGATTCTGATAAGTGATGCATTCATGACACCCTTATCAGCACCTTTCCTCTCAGCAGTGATACTTGACAGCATGGCTGTTGCTTGTGCATCCAGATTAGTCTGTTTGAATGTATGTAAAGAAGGCTGTGTGTTGCATTACAAAAATTACAACAGCGCTTTTAAAATGCATTAAAATTGTCAGTTGCCCTGCACATCCTAAAGACTATCCCAAAGACCCCTTACAGAGAGAGGCTGACCTGTGACCTCCACTTTTCCCCCAAAATTACAAAAAAATCCCTACAATCAGCACACACTACAACTACACTAAATCATCTGGTTGGCATTTCTGAGACTGTGACAATCATATTTTGTTGTTATGTGGTCTCCCCCAAGGATTTGTGCTTACTTTTTCACTCAACCACCTTTTTAACAGCCATTACATCACTATATTTCATACTGAAGCAGGTTTGACAACATGTTGAAATGGATCTAATCTGTATTAACTGAAAATGTTAAGTTTTTAAGGTAAAATCCTGAAATGATAAAACATAAAAAAGACATCTTTGTTTTACTTAGTCTTGAGATAGTTACAGCTCCATCGAGATCAATGGGAACAAGCTGTAACCTCTGCTGTGACGAGCGCTTTCTCTTATTTTAACAGCACTGCAACACCTTGTGAGAATCAACGTGCAGGACGAAGTGGGGATTTTCAGCAGGTCTGCCATGTTCTCCATAGGTTCCTGGTTTAAGCAGTGGTTTACCATTACCTCACCACAAAACTACTGCAGACTCAAACTATTCATGACATGAATGGCACAGAGGCAAGGAGGACTTGCATCAAATGTACTCGCTGAGGGCAGGGGGGCTGTGCAGTGTTAGGGGTCATGTCAGAACCACAGGAGGGGGAGTGCTCTTAATTTCACTGCGCTGCTAATTAATCCCTCTCATTTCCTTTCTGTTCTGTTCTCGCTTCCTCTGCTTGCTGCTAAACTGTTGCCAGGCTGCAAATGTGTCTGTGTGCGCGTGTGTGTAAGAGATGTGAGATGATTTGGGACGAGTTAATTTTCACAGAGGGAGGCAGCTGCTGCTGTAGGTTTACCTGCCAAAGGAATAAATGCATGTAACACACACACACACACACCCGCCTGCTGTCAAGTTTAGGGCTGCAACTAATGATTTTCTTCACTGGTGATTAATCTTCAAATTATTTTTTTTACCATCCTAATTAATTAATTGCATGTCAAAAATAGTGACAATGCAACCGTTCGACAATTCAAGTAAGCAGAGAGCGCAGAGATGTGTGCTTATTTAATTTGACCAATAATCCAAAACCAATTTAAAGCGATGTGAGATAAATTATTTTCTACTAATTAACTGATTCATTGGATAATTGTTCTGCGGTTGTCAGAGGCAGCCACAACCCACTAATCTTACTGCACATGTTGCTAATAATTTATATAATTCTGTATATATTTATACTAGCACAGTTAAATAAGTCTGACTCTTGTAAGAGAGCCAAAGCACAAAATTTCTGATGTAATTTTCAAGCAAAATTAGATTTATCATATGGGTTTTTACGATGAGGAAAATGGGCTTTGGAAATATTTTTTAAAAGGCATCCACTGCTGCTAGATATTATGTTATTAAAATCTTTTCACATCCCTTGTAATAATATGTGGTGAGCTCATTTAGCAGTCTAAAAACAGA
This sequence comes from Parambassis ranga, assembly GCF_900634625.1. NCBI lineage: Eukaryota > Metazoa > Chordata > Actinopteri > Ambassidae > Parambassis > Parambassis ranga. The sequence continues at coordinate 7,553,604 of NC_041039.1, read as the reverse complement.
ACATTTTTCTCAATTAAAATGCACACCAGTTGTTAAAAATGAAAACTGGGTCAAATTATTTTGGAAATCTAGGCCTCTGGTGAGAAAAGCTTAAATGATGTAGATTACTAGAATTTATAAGATCAGATTGTTCACTCTTTTTCCATCAGTGCTTATAATTCTAATCATTCCTGTAGACAAATACTTGTGGAAGCCGAACTCGGCTCAGGCTGGAGGCTACGGCTCTCAAGCCAGCAACACTTAGTCAGAGTCTGGCAGCAAGGACGTAGCAGAGCGCACTGGGAGATGAGGCCAGAGTTTCCATTATGTGGTCGAAGGGAGCTGGGAGTCTCTTCCTACCACTGGCCTCTCTGCTGCTGCTGGTGTTATGTTGCCTCCAGTGAAGAAAAGAGGGACGCGGAGGGAGGAGATGTGGAGAAATGGAAATGGAGAGAAGACAGGCAGAAACAGAAGTCCTTTAGTGGAAATGGGAGACCATGCTATCATCATTGGCTGCCACTGGTTACCTAGCAACACTACAAGCTGCAGGTGGCTCCGTCTTGACAACAAGGTTGGGTGGGGGCTGCTGCTGCTGCTAACCCGCCAAGAGTTATGACCATTTAACTGTGCCACCCTGAGCACTGCTGTGTGGTAACATGACCGACATCTCCTCCATGGCTAACACAGAGAGCCAGTCACACAAGAGGATGAACAACAATAAGTAATAATAATAAGTAATGTGGGTCTGTGGCTTCTTAATCACTTTTATGCTAAGCAGCTATAGTTGACATTTTCACAAAACATCCAAATCACAGGCAGTAGATTATATCAGCAGTTGATGATTAAAGATAAATCTTCAAGCAACTTTCATCAAGGGAAAATTGGCAGTTGTGAGTTTAATGTCCTCACAGCAAGAAGAGAAAAAAATATTCTGACATCACATGAATCACATGACATTTATAGCAAAACTGGGATTTTGCAGGACTTTTAGCATCAATGGCTTGTAGAGATACCATGGTGAGGAGGATTTCACACGGGTTTATAGACTTGTGACTTGCTGCAGGGCTCATTTTGGCAGTGATGTGTTCAAAGGTATGTGTTTAGATTAGACGGAAACAGCATCCTCCAGATGCTGCCTTGGATTAAATCTGAAGTACACGCATTTGCTTTTTGATTTGACACCAAGTCCTTGTCACATGTTAAGTGAAATTTAACAAGTTCAATTCTTAATTGTGATTTCTATTTCATTAATTTAACTATGGCTATATTCTGTGTTCCCTATATGCATAGTGGATAGGCTTTTTTATTTTCCCTGCACAATGGACAAGTCGTTGGGTATTGGGAGGGTATGTAGGCCATGCAGAGACTCAATCTCATTTTCTGTGGATGAAATGTACAGTTCCCCATGGATACCAGCAGACTACCCCCATCATATGTATGCCTATCAAATTAGGAACTACTTTAAAGATTTTATTATTCATTCATAAACAACAATACAATACCTTCAAACGTAACTGTGTAAAAAAAGGAGCTAGAGGCACAAGCTGCAATCGCAAAGAGATCTGCAAAAAAGCCTGAACTCAACAGGAATGCACTTGCATGGATGTGGCAACTAATGAATAGGAACCAACACAAAAACTTGGAGAGCTGCCAGGAGCTCAGCTGCTGGGTAAAGGAGAAGCTTGGCATAATGCACAGATGTGGCGTTAGGTCAAACAACACTTTGTTTTCCCTCACTGGAGTTTCCTTCCATTTCATATGGCTCGCCGCCAGAGTCGGTACTTCTACGTTACTGGTGCTGAATAACTTGCATACAAAACCTGCCATGGACACACACTACAGCCTTCATGCGCCTGTGACAGCACGAGGTCACTGCATGAGTTGTAGTGGTTGAATGTGAGGGGGTGAAGCGGGTGAGTAGGGGCGGGTATAGGCACCCTTTGTTGGCAGCCTCCTCCCTGCCCTTCCCTCCCTTCACTTCCTCAAAAGTAGCACACAAAGGCCACTTGTCCTGTGCTGCCAGTGCCCCACCCCTGTCACCACCCGGCTGCCCGCCACACCAATCCATCCCCTGCCAAGAAAATGAGCGCACGCCTGTTTTAAATGGTACCCTCTGTGTGCGCTGGTGGGCCCGGGCCCACACTCTACCACGGGACAAAAGCGGGTGTCAACAGCATCCGTGGCACAACCATGCCGGACCTCCCATCCCCTCCCTCTTTCTCCCTCTCCCTCTCTTTTCCCGCTCTTTTATTCTTATAGTGTTGCCCTGATCTACGAAGCACACTCGGACCGCAGCAAAACCAAGTACGCCAAAGATGACAACGCTGCCTACATTACCAGGCACACAACACCTACGCACACACACAAACACACGCACACACACTTCTCCCCTCTTCTTATCCATACTCCCCCCCTCCCCCAACTCACTCCTCCCCATCCACCTCCTTCCCTCCCACCTCCCACATGCCAGACTTTATTAGACATCCAGCAAAGAAAACAGGAAACATGCTGCTTGCCTGGAAAATGTTGTCTCCACATTCTTCGGCTCAAAGTCTACGCATCGCAGCAAAAACAGAAGATGATTGAGGCGAGCAGAGAGTGAAGAAAACATAAAAAAAATGAAACTGGATGACCCTCTGCAATAATCCGAGGAGGGTATCCCCCCCTCTCTTCCTCCTCCTCCACTCCTTTAACCCCCCCTCCCCCCTCCCCCGGAGTTGCTCCTCTTGCTCTGGCCCTGTTGGTGAGGGGATGGGGTTTCTGCGGTGCGAGCTCTCACTAAGCTCCCGGCTGCATCATCTTTAGTCCATGCCTTTGAGGGCTGGGAGAAAAGCACCATACACACCGTGGCGTCACCCACACACGCGCACACACATGCACACAAGAGGTTGGTGCTGGTGATCGGATGGTAGCGGGTCGGAGAAGGGGGGGAGAGAAGCTTTTGTCCTTTTTTTTTTTTAAATCTCCCAGGAAGAAAAAGCTGCGGTCGGGGAACGCGATGGCTGGAAACTCTCTCTGCTGCTTCCTCTGCTGTCAGCTGCGCAACATCTATTCACTGTGCGTCTCTCTCTATCTCTCTCAGTGTCACTCTCTGTTTAGCTCTTTTCTCCTGCCTTTGTCTTAGCTGATAATAAACCATAGGCGGCTGGAAAGAAAAAGATCTTGCCGAAAGGAAAAAAAAATATTCTGTCTAAATCATAAGTGCCAGCTTGATCATGCAGAGCTGAGCTCTCTGGACTCGCACAATTTTACTCCCTGGCCGCATTCACTTCATATCCACACACATAACACACACTCAAGCACAATCCCTCCTCCCTTTTCCCTCCTCCTGCTTCTCCCCTTTTTTATGTTTTATTTCTGATGTGGACTCCACAGTGTTTTGCGAACGCCTGCCCCTTTTTTCCTCCACACTCTCTCTCTCTCTCTCTCTCTCTCTCTCCCTCACACACATGTTCATTTGCTCCTGAACCTCACCTCCCTTTCCCCTCTGATTATTCTGCTTTTCTACTTTCATCCTGACCTCTACAGCCCCCCTATACTACCACAAAACAGACAAACAAACTCCCTGCACCCAGGCATTTTTGGGGTGGCTTACCAGGAAAAGATTGGAGATTGGATACACACCCTCCCTCAATACTGAAACACAAATGCACACACACTTTAAACCACAAAACAATGCAACATTCAGGCCAATCCAGCAATAACATTACAGCTGTAGAGTTGGCTGTTTTTCACACCATTGGGGAAGTCATCAGAGCTGAGTGTGTTAAGTTCACAGTTTGGTCCCTGGAGGAAAGAAGAGGGAGGGGAGCCAAGCTGAATGACTGTGAGGATGAGTGGCTGAAAACACACCGTTTAGAATAACAAAAGCAACCGGGGCAACTCTGGCCTGGCCACGACGACGCACGTACACACAAATACACATGCACACACTTCATCTGCTGCATGACAAGCGCAACAAATATACAAAGGGTCTGGCACGGTCACGCGCCAGAACCGATTACCACTGACAGTAAAGAGAAAAGGTGGAACAGCCCATTCACTTTTTGCTCACAGGGGGGTTGCATGTGTCCATCCTGGTATAACATCACTTCTCTCTCTTTTTTTTAGTGTAGAATATTGTGCGATCACTATATGTGTGTACGCTCATCAGGGCTGTTGTTTCTCAGAGAGACGGAGCCCAAGTAACAGAGACAGGGCATGTCATCAGAGCCACCGTCTGTAGCAATGACACATCTAAGGGAGTGTGACCATCAAAGGCGGCAGCAGCAACCTACTTCCTGCCAGCCAGCCAGACACATACACACTCTTGATGGAGTGTGGGGATACGGCTGCCCCTCTGATCTTTCTGTCTTCAATAACTTTAGAGAATGTGCAGGAGAAGGGGGCTGATGGTGGCGTTGACGGACAGCAATATGTTGAAACGTGGCAGATCACACAGAGACCTTCTGTGAGGTTGGGGATATTTTGAGACGGAGGGGGCAGAAGATCAAAGAATACTACAGATTTAGTGAATGTGCACTGATGGATGTCAAATTACCAAGTCAAAAGGTCAAATGGTGTTAAGGTCCAAAGTAACTGCTGCTGTTCAGTTCACAGGTATTATTTTAGATCATTCAACTATATAATAATCTCTTTGATTATCTGAAATAATTTGTATATGAAACAGCCAAAAATATTTCTGGGTATTGACTAACAATTAAGTATTTTAAATGTTAAAAAACCCAATGGTGAGTGCAGACTGAAAAGGCAGGTCAAAACATCTTGTTGCTTGTTACGTTGCCTCAAGTTGCCTGAAATTATCAGTAAGATAACAGTCATGACCAACTTGCACATCATTATGCTCCTGGGTGAGGAAAATAACTCTCTATACCAGCATGTGGCAGAAGTCCATGTTAACAACAACTGTGGACTAGGTAGCTCTTGACAATGGACCACCAATGGGAACCAGTGTCAATTCAGCAGGCTTAATTAGCTGAAATGCAGCCAAGTGGGGGTCTGACTACATCCAGTAGTGCATGACACTTAGCAAAGGTCTGAAACTGACCAACACACGACTGTTGGTTTAACGCATAAGAGCCTTTTCCTTAGTCAGGAAAGCTACAAGGCATGATTTGCACTTATCTGTAGGAGGTTCTCTTCCTCCTTCTCTACCAACGTGAAACGTGAGGGTCTCATTAGAATAAGGGCAACATGCAGCCACAGGCCTTGTGCAAAACAACAGATATATGCTCATGGGTCCAGCAGCTGACAATCATGTTGTTTCATGTTTAAGGGGGGGTTAGGTAGTTACTAATGAGAACAGATTGGCACAGCAGGCCCCCCACCACAAAACCAACTCTCCAGATGAAGGGCAGCCAGACTTGGGTCTAAACCAGAATGGGCTCTACATCTGTTTCTCTATCAGCACTGCAGCCATAATGCACAGCCACTACCACACCTTCTCTTTTCAAAGTGTAATGATACATTTTTCACTTGAAATTCAGAGTTGAATAATTCTACTCTACCATCTCCCCTGACCCTGCTGCAAGACTTCTTTAAGCCCTGACCTTCAGCAGAGTGAGACATCAAGAGAAGCGGTCACGCTCTGGAAGACTCAACAAATGGCCCAGGCCGCCTTACAGTCCATGTGGATTTACCATTGAAAGAGAGCCCTCTTCTTTAACCAGCCTAATTATACTGTATGCGCCCTTTTCCTGTAAGAGCAGAAACTTGGCTGCTGAGAGAACGCGGGAAGTAGAGGCCTTTTAAATCCCCTTAAAGAACTTAAAGGGATTTTAAGAAAGCAAGTGGTAGAGTGAGCCAATGTGCCGCTCGGAGACGAGGCTTCAACTGACCACATTATGAGCAGAGGTTCAGGGGTTCATTTCCGATACTGAATTTGGGTCAACAGGGGTTCAGTTCAGCAGCAGCTGTACCCAGGGGAATGCCCCTGTCTGGCCAGCTTTAGACTTGTACGTTCTGCCTGATTTTTCTCCTTTCTTAACTCCGTTTTGTTGTACATTGGTGCCCTTTTGAAATTACTGTATGCATTATTTTATGCTATTGTTATTACTGAATTCTATTATTCTATGAAAACTTAAATTTAAAAAACAAATCTAACATGCACATCTAAAAATTATGTGTACTCAGACCTGTTGGAGTCCAGATTTCACAAACAGCAAGTGCAATTTGTTTGGGCAGATCTGAACACAGCAATTATAATCCACATAACAAGTGTCACAATTAAATTGTTAAGAGGTCTGTTTATGGAAGCAAAGTAATCTGACCTCAGTTTGATCAAAATACAAACCTCTGACAGGCTGAACTAAATTATCATAATCAACAGCTGCTTGAAGTAAACAAGGGAATGAATTAAGGTCTGACCTTTTTTTAAAAATGCACTTACCTGGTAGCCTTGTTATCATAAATGTATTATAAATCAAAGTAAATGATTAGTAGATTGTTAGATTGTTTACTCAAAAGGCAGTCCTTCTGCTACACTTCCTGTTTGTTATTGTCACACCAAACAATTCTACGAACAATGGGAATTTGATCAGATGAGAAATTAACTAGTTTACAGGATTGCGTGCAGCCTTTGTCATGTGTAAAAGTCAAAAAGTGCAATCTCTTGGCAGCTTCTGGGAGCTGGCTCCACAAGGACACAAAACAAGTATTCAACTTATGGGTGACATCCTGCATGGTCTGTGGAACGGAAGTCAGCGGTCTTAACAGGCTTACAGTCACTATGCAACATTATAACATGGTGATCCTCTGTGGACAAGGCATTCTTCAAGGGGAGAGAACAGAGTAGTTGTAGTAGTACAATTTTTGGTCATGTAAGTCTAATTTCCCCACAGTGACTATTTTTTAGGGGGCCCAGGTCTATCCACCAAGAGGCACCTGCAGTAGTAGCAGCAGCCAGGGTAAATAACCCCTCCAGGCATGTATGCAGACACATACACACAAGAACCCCACACCCCCTCAGCTGCGGTCCAGATAACAACCCTGAGTCAACACTGCCTCTCTGCTTTTGTTTTCTCTGCCTCCCCTTCTCTCTTCCCCTCCCACGTTCCAGTCCCTGCGGAACTGTGAGGACTGTGGCTGAAAAGATGCAGGGATGAGGGACAGAGATAGTGAAAAAGAAAGAGAAGGAGAAAGAGAGAGAGAAAGAGGAGGGCTAAATTAGAGCATGGGAATGCAAATCAGTGTATTTTATTTGGGGGGAGCCAAAGAGGGCAGGCAGGCTTTATTTTCCAGACAGGAACAGCCCCCCTGTGGCCTCTGGATCAGTTGTAGCAACAGCAAAGGAAGAAAAGAGAACATTCTCACTCTGCCTTTTTACTTGGGGAGGAATAAAAAGAAGAAATACAACAAATACAAAACCCACAGCTCTCGGAGGCTGGTGCAGTCATAAAATAAAATCATATTTTGTTATGATTTCACACCACCACCACTGACGCCTCCTCCTCCTCCTCCTCCCCTTCCTCCCCCAATAGCACACTAAAGTTGCTGAAATATGGGCATGCAGCCCGACCAAACACACCACTGCCACCACCCTCCCCCCATCTGGAAAATCAGAGTGAGAAAGTGAGCGCGTGTAAGAGAAAAGGGATGAGGACGGAGGAAGCAGGGTGAGCCAGCTGCAGGTGGTCTCCAGATGTGGTGGCTCTGGGGACAGACCACTCTAGCAACGTTAAAGGCGACTCAGGCCCTCCTTTGCCTTTTCCCTCTACTTCTCCATCGCTCCTCCTCCTCTTTCAGTGACAGCAGCCATCTGGCCTGGCAGAGAAAGTGCAGCAGTAAGTCCTACCCTCCCAAGTGCGGCCCCTGCATGCCACTCAACAGAGTGTACGAGTAAACAAAATGCATGCACGCACACAAATAATGCGTGCACAACCCAGCGCTACCCCCCCCCCCAAAAAAAAAAAAAAGCTGTCACATGGCTATTAACCCATTGTAGCTGCAGCCCAGCTGTGATCCATTACGATAAATACACAGGGGTCGCGGGGTCTTGTCAAGCAGGAGTCAGCCATCAGATACTATGAGGTGTCCACTTACAGCCTTTTAGAGCTCACTTTGCTAAAGAGTTACAGCCCCCCCCCCTCCAAACCTCTCCCTTCATCTCATACCCCCTCTGCAAAGAAACTCCCACCCACCAATTCATCCACTTCGCTTCACCACGGCAGATGATATTTCACACTTCCTCTAGGCAGCACAGACCTCTTCCCTGGAAACCTACAATACCCCAAAAAACTACTGTAACTGGAGTTTGTACTCACAACACGACACCTGGAATACCTGACACCTTTAACCGCCATACTGCCACACATCCTGTATGCCTTGAACTGATGCAATTCACTTAGGCACATTTTACCTGAATGTTCTTAAATGCTTTCTGTAAGACAAACAATTTGATGCAATTTATTCGTAAGAAAATAAAACAGTGTTCCCCTCTTCAGTTAAACTCCTGGCTGCAGGAACATTTGGGCTTTGTATGGTTCGGGATTCCTGGGTAATTGTCTGTGCAGCAGTAGAAAAAGTAGAAGACCATAATGACCGAAAGGAAACAGGGTAGTAGTAACATAATGGTTGCCGGGAGAGATGCAGGGTCAGAGCGTCTGTTCTCTCAGGTATTATTGAACAAATAAAATGCTCTACTTTCTATTAGCATGTACAAAACTGTGAGATGAATGGTTTTTATTTACTTTTTTATTCTATTTTCTCTCTGGTGTAACAGAAGCTCTTTAAAGTCTTTGTGCTTCAGTACTCAGACACCAAAGAAACATTTAATGTCACTAAAATGTCCTAAAAAGCTGCTAAAAGAAAAAAAGAAAAAAAAGGCACACATTCAGTGTTGGATTGATTTTCCTCCTTATCCTCACTGCCCATTTTAAATGTTCTCACATGGGAGATGTTCTGTGAGGCTGTGCTGTGTTTGTTGGCAACAGAGCTGAATGAACGGCAAACGGTAGCATTGATTTCCAGCACAGGCCGCAGATCAAACCGCAGGACAAAAGACCAGGCAGGAGGACAATGGAGAAAACACAGTGGGTCGTGCGGAAAATGAATGACAACCGGTCGATCAGGACGACCACAACCGACCACAGGCGCACTCGTTCCTGGAAGAAACAGGCCTGGCAACTCACACAACAGAAAAGGAGAAACGAGGTAACCCACTGAGAGGGTCGGCAGAACAAGTTATTACACAAGTAGTAGAGATTACTCTTCCACTTTTTCTTTTCCTCAACCTTACTCTTCATCCTCTCAGTTTCCCCAGTGCTTCCTCACTCCCTCTTTGCTGACCACAGGCCAGAAAAAAAGTAAATATGTGCTCAAGGTAAAGCAACCGGTTAACCTTTGAAACAATGGGATCTACTGCTCTTTTCAGCTAATTTTTTTTTTTAAATTGAGGACCAGAAGAAAAAAAACACACAATGTTGGCCACCACTTCAGAGGGGATATTCAATATCCATGAGCTTTTTCATTTCACACTGATGAATAATTCAGGGTGACCTGCCCACCACAGAGGGAGAGAGAGAGAAGAGAGAGAAAAGAGGGGGAGGAAGACAAAAAAAAGGAGGGCTGGAGAGGTGTGCAGAGGTAGTAGTCTGTTTTAGTGGATGCAGCTGTTGCTGCACAAAACCAGTCTCCTCCCCAGCTGCTGCAGAGAGGCATAATATACAGCGGAATTGACGACAGATAATTGGGGAGATTATATCAAAGCGCTGCCATTCATGCAAAGTGAGCACTGAGCACACATCACAGCTATCCTGTAAACAAAACTGCCATGATGGGATGAGGCGACTTGGAGAATAAACATGACAATCGCCCAAAATAGCCAAATAATCCGCCTTACTAATTATAACAAGTCATCAGATGAGGACACACATACTCCAATAAACACACATACACACTTAGCTCACCACTAACACTTACCAGTTTATTTTAGGGCTAAATATAAAGCTGCTAAAAGAAAAAACAGTGGGTCTCTAGTCATTGTCATTGATTATTACAAAATGATAAGTCATTGTTAATAAGTATGAGTGTAAACATTTGATTAAACAGAAAATAATCCATCAAGGAGTAGCAAATACCTAAACCTTATGGCCACTTTTGGACCAGAAATAACACTTCAGACCCTGTACAGAGGTCAGCTGCTACTATCACACGCACACATACCCACTCAAAACACTCAAGCTGTCACAAGCAGGGGGAGACCAGCTGTTCTTCATTCGCTCGAAGGCTCCGTTCCCTGCACGGGTTGGCTGGCTTCGGAGAAACCATTAATCCCTCTGTGAACGCAACCGATGGTTTGGAAAGATCAACTATGAGAAAACAGCGAGGGAGGGGTGAGGAAGGAGTGGCAGGGTGAGAGGGGATGGAGGCCCATCAACACTTTTTTCTTGTTTTTTTTTTTCCTCTGAGATAAAACTATTGCAGTGAAAAAATAGATTTTCCTAGCCATATTTCCTCAGGGACACAAACAATGCAGAGGTTAGGTGGAGATGGAGCAGCAGCTAGTTCATGTAACATTTACCAGGTTCTCAGGAAACTGGAGATGTATGACAGAGGGACTGCTGGGATAGATCAGTGGGAATCTAGTGACCACTGAACAGCAGAATCTTTGAAGAGGGTACATTTCATTCACACTGTACAACAACATCTGGTCTTTGTCTTTATGGGAAAAGTTACAAGCAGGTACATCACAGAGCCGGGCAGTGATGGACCCACTGGAAATGCTAACTTCTTATGTTTGTTGTCTTTGGTAATTTCTGCGACTCTTTGTCATTTCAGCCACATTTTTATCGGTCTCCCTTCAATCCCTCAGACAGTATTGAGTTCTGCTACAGACTCCGATGCCGCTTTCTGTTTATTAACAGGTCCTCTGAGAACACCAAGGATATATCTACCATCCTTGAAAATTCCCTGAACAAAGGCCTCGGTCCTGTAAATCATGGATTTACAGAGTTTCCTCACCTTTACGGTATGACAACTTACCATTTATTTTACCTACTGGAGATGAGACTGAAGGCCGAAACCCTGAATGTTCTTAACCACATCTCAGGTTATAGACATAAACACTTCCAATTTAAAGCTGAGAGTAGAAGGAAAGACACTGAATAAATGAATCTTGCATGGCAGCATCACTGCATACACATCACGATGTTTAGACAAGATCGTGGTTGGACTGAGTATTATTACACAGCTCCCTTTAATAACCCCTGACCAATGCCATGTGAGCTGACCCCTCTTGTCTTTCTCCACTCATTCATATCAGTGGGATTAGTCGGAGCGACAGAGTCCCATTGACACATGATGTCTGTATAGTAGCATTTACACACACACTCATACAAACGCCAACAGGAGGACAAGTAGGCTTTCCCCATTCTAATTTTCAGGCTATATTTCTGGACATAAGGAAGCTCTTTGTTGTGTTGCGGCTATTATATAAAAATTGTAGATTTTTAGAGAGCCTCATCAGATTTCCAGATTCTTTTGACTTCGCTTTGTAAGAGAAAAACATAGCTCATAAGACTCCTTCACCATAAAAAGTAAAGCAAAAACTGGTATGTCAAAGACTGAAAGTGACATCTGTTGCATCGTGTTGCATCCTTAAATTAACATGAACACATTCTGCTATATGGGGTACTATGTATATGTGACAATGTTAGCTCTGAATCAAACACAACCATAAGCAAAGTGGCTACACATGAAGACAGGCACTATCTTGTACACAAGGAATGTTTCCTCTCAGACTGGCTGGTAATAAAAAAAAAAAGCAATGAAACCAGTCACAGTCAGACACATGAACGAAGCAGTGTAGCCAAGGACAGCAGAGAACACATAAAGCATGCATCCTTGTGAATGTTCTTCCAAATGCAGGCTGGGAAATTGAAATCCCCCCCTGGGAGCCATGCACTGGAAAGTTACATAACTGTCAGCCACACCAGTGATGGCTTCCTCTCAAAATGCAAAAAAAACATGTTATGTTTTGACTCCAATGAAGCATCAGTTACAACCTGAGCAGTGTCACAAGAACAGACTCATACACGTCAGCTGACACATCCCATATGGCTATGAGGAGCCACAGCCAAGTTATGTTCTCACTTCTTCCCATAAGCTACAAGCCCCACCCCCATACACACCACCATCCCCACACCGCCTGCTAATTCTCCAGCTCAGAAAAGCACAGCTGAAGATGTTCTGTGGATTATCTCCACAAGGAAACCACGTGCAAGTGTCCACCCTTAGTTAATCTACGAAGCACACACACACAATACTGACTACTGCTAGCCAATCACACCTTTAGCTAGTGGGGTGGCTATTCTGCTTCACGTGACACTGAAGTTGAGTTTACCCACCTGCACTGCTCTGTGGGATGCCACTAACAGACACCTCCATGGCCAATGTGAGTGCTGCAAGGCCCGCTCTCTACTTTAGGTGGAAGAGAACTGTAGAAGCTAAGCTCGACTCAACCGTTTAATGCCATTATTAACACTACTTACGGCTTTAGCCAACCAAGACAGCGCCCAGCAGAGAGGTGTACACAGACAAGGCCCTCCCACCAACACCTTTTACAGAGATATTTCCAAGGAGCTACCAATTTCACTTCTGCTCACATCTTTGTTTTCAAAACTCTGCTGCCTTGAGAATAAATTTGAATTTAACAGTGTGAAAATGAAGAGGCCTCAGCGGCTATGTGTGAATGCACACTTTGATGTAAGATGATAAAAAAAGAGTGGTTTGTATTGGAAGGACTACCAATTTATTCAGTAGGTGCTAAAGGAATAACGTGTCAACTTTTCATCAATATGCATGTTTGAACATAAAACACCATGCATGTAATAAGAGAGCTCTTCACTGATGTACAAGAGCATTTGCACAAAAATGAGAAGCAATTTCTTGAGTGCTCAGAGAGAGGGAAAGAGAAAGACAGGGGGGTGGGGGACGTGGGCGAGTAAAAGAAATGTTTTCATTAAGTGCCCTACAACATCTTATTATTTTCACTCAATTTTCTCCTGCTTTAAAGTGCACAAAAAAGAGTAACAAGTGTACAAAATAAATGTGCAACACTGTGCAGATCTCAACTTTTCCTCTTTCCTTAAATGTGAAGATTATCTATGTCTGATTACCACTGAAACCTAGGTTGCCTAGCAACACACAATTAAGAAGTATGCTTTATGAGGGCTGCCCATTATCAGATGAAGTTGCTGAAGCAACAAATGTCAGCAAGATGCAAATGAGTTTGCTGTGCTAAAAGTGTTATATGTGGTGGGTGCTCTTGCTGTGACCTTGGAGAGGGGTCACAGCAAGAGCCTACCACCCCTGCCTCCAGCACAGCTACTTTCTACCCCTGCTGAATCTCACACTTTGCTTCTTATTTCCTTGACAACATATGAAGGCAAGCCACTTCATAAAAGTCATTACACTATAACAAGTGCAGCAACCCACAGACCCATTAGAGAGGCTGGCAAGTTACAGGGTTACATGGCTGAAAACAAGGTTAAAAGATTTAATTCTTCCCTAAGCTCATCAGCTCTCATCAGCAAGGAGATATATCAGCCTGTTAGAAGGAGAAATCAAGGCTTTATATAAAAAAATGAGCTGAGTTGATGCCTCACATGAGAGTTCACCCTTATAGTAATCTGAGCATAAAAAGCTGTCTAATGTTTGTATTCACCTTGCATGAGACAAACAAGTTGCACACAAAAATCTATTCTGTATAATCACAACAGTGCGTGGTTAAAAAAAACATAAGTGAGAGGCTGTTCTTTCCCTGATTATATATAACAGCACACTTACAAGACCTTCAAAAGTAAAATTGTTAATTTAGTAGCTTTAAAAGTACTGTAAGTGAGCATCATTACTGCTGTTTATTCTCAATGATTTTATTACCACATAATTTTTGTAAAACTTGAGTAAAAGCAGAGACAATTACTCTTTTTTAGATTTAACCATCAGAAACAAATAAATAAACATGTTTTGCATTGAGCTGCAACCAGAATATCAAGCACGGTGTCTTCACAAAAACAGTTACCTATTATAGTCTACACAAATACACATCCAATTAGTATAATTGGATTTGAGGCAGTTAAGCCCCCGATTAGGAGAGAGTACAGTGTAAAATAGAATGACAGCAACTCAGCATCCGGGAAATAAACTTTTATGAAGTAAAGAAGCTGAACATATATACGAATAACAGTTTACTTTGCCTAATTATGAAGGGTAAGAGTAAATGTGAAATAAACCAGTAAACAAGTACATGAAACTTTTCAAAACTAAAGCTGTGCCGCAAACATCTCCAAAAAACTAGCCTTGATAGGAGAAGTGCTGCTCATAAAAAATGTTTCAACTTCATGATGAGACAGGATTGCCTCTGGCAAATGACACAACTCTGTTGCAATACATACATAGCTGCGAAAATATAAAGAAATAAAAGACCTCTCAGTGCAATGCTGCTTAATGTGTCAAATGCATCTTACATGGCACACAAGTGAGCATGACTTTTTTGTAGTATGCCAAAAATCTATCATACACAGCATTAAATATCTATTCTACAGTAACATGAAGTAATTACTAACCCAAAAAATAATAATTAGCAACAAGGACAAGGATAGGTGAGAGAAGAAGTTAGTGAGAAAGCGGAGATTTGACATTACTTGTGTCAGGCGTGGTGGTCATGGTTGAGACTATGACAGGCGGACCGGTGCGGCGTCCAACCATCTTGTTGTTGTTAAGGTTTTGTGCTTGAAGAGTTGAAGAAGAAGTAACTGGAACAATGGTACTCTCGGGAACAGCACTGATTCCTTTCCGGAGGAGCTGTGGGCTGTGAAGTGGGCTTGATGCCGCTACAGGCGATGCTGGGGGAAGGTTGGGGGCTCTCTTCATCAGCTCCATAGGAGAATAGGAGCCAGAGAAGGTTTTGGGTGCTGCTCCAGGGGTGCTTGGAGCTGGAGGAGGCTGTTGTCCAAGCGCAGACATGGCATAACCGGTCTGGGGATTATACATGGAGAGGGGTCTTCCCTGAGTTGCAACACTGCCATAACCTACAGGGCTGACTGGAAACCCTCCAGTGGCCAGGGGCCGTGCTACTGGGTAGGTGGTGGTTTCCAGAAGATGTTGGGAGGGTGCGCTGCTGGGTCTTCTGCCAAGAAATTCTCCCATCCGCGGAGACACAGTCTGGATGGTGGTGGGAGGTTGCTGCATCAAGCTGGGGTCCATAGTCAAACCCTGTGGCTGCATGTAGAGGTCATTACGATGACTAAAACTGTTGGACCGAGCACGTGCTGCTGCCCCACCTGTCTTGCAACTAAGTACCACACGAGAGAGGACACGAGCCTGTGCTAAATTAGGGGCTACAGACCGGATATCATGGTCCTCCATCATTCCTAGCGTGGCAGTGGAGTCAAAGCCATGTTGCAGCAGGAGAGTAATTGTGCTTTCAGCCAAGCCCTCAGCTCGCAGGAAAGCCAAAAAAGCAGGGTCCACCATCTTCTTGGGATCTGCAGCACTGGGATGGTGAGTAGGCAGGTTGGAGGTCATTCCAGCTGTGACAGCCACCATAGCTGAACTGGGGTCATAGCTTGGATCATAAGGCAGCCTCTGAGAGGCCACAGCTCCATAAGCCCGGGAGAGAGCTCCGTCCATTCCCTGAGAAGCTGGGTCCACCACTGAACTGGTGGCAGCTGGCTGGCGGGGTTCCAGGGACAAGCTGTTGATACTGTTATAAGCCTGACGGGCAGAGAGAGACGGTGGTTCAGCAGCGTAAATAGGAAGAGGGGGCTGAACCCCGTACAGTGCAGGAGAGGGAGAGCAGCCACCAATACGCTGGACGTCTGGGATCAGTTTAGATCCAAGACTTTCCCTGTACAAACGGCTCAGCTCATGAAGGGGAGGGGGAGGAGGTGGCGGAGGAGGCGGAGGAGGTGGTGGAAGGGGAGGAGGCGCAGGTGTTGGTGTAGAAGCAGAGGCCAGTATAGAGGGGGTGGCCCTTGCTTGTCCTTGATCCCAGGTAGGCCTTACCCCCCCAGCACTGGGCCCATAATGAGAGGCTGATCTGGTGAGTAAGTGCCGGTTATCCCTGTAAAATCCAGACTCTTCAGGTGGCTGACTAGATAGTGTAGCGTCTGTCAGGTAGTAATCCTGAGGTGGTGCTGAGGCCCGGCCTGCCATTACTTGCCTGAGGTGGAGGCTACTGCTCAGATCAGCCACAGAGGTTTTCCTTAGTAGCTGCTGTCCATCCTGGTCCTGATGGATCGACCTGTACAGGAAGGGCTGGATACCAGGATCCTGTTTCTCACAAAGATCTACGTGCTGGTGAAACAACACTCCACTGTCTCCACCACCTAGTACCAGAGAGTTCCTATGTCCTGCAATGGTGCCACAGTAGTGACAGCGACTTGAAGTCCTGTCGTTATGGCCCTCACTCCATTCAGGGCCACGCTGGCCCACAGAGCCACCAAATTGCATCTGCTCACTTGAGTTAGGCATCAGTGAAGACAATAATGAGGACAGCTATAAAAGCGGAAAATAGAGCCAGGTATTTTGTTTCAACTCTCCAGTTACACTCACCCCCCAATCAGGAGAGAGGGATAGAGAGGAGAGAAGAAAAGGTGAAGCAGGAGCTACCCTTTTACCTGATCTGCAGCTATAGACCCCCCCCCCCTCCCCCTTTCCCCCCTCCCCTAACTCTTAAGTCTGTGCTATCATGTAGCTCCCTGCTGGCAGCCTAACTAAATAATTCAGCCTTTGAAACATTAGAAATCCATGAGGAGAGAGGCTCAACATGATAAAAACACAGAGTACACAGACATGCAGACAGAAAAAATAACACACCTTTATGACGAGGCCTTACTCCATTCTACAGCATGGACCATGCTTGTGCTGGGCATCATGGTGACCTTCCAAACTAAGACTGAGGGTAAGAAATTGGGGTAAAAACACATGCTGCACAATGGCAACAGAATGGAGGAGGGGACGAGACACGCTAATCCAATGGGGGTTGATGCAAGCCATTGGCAGGGGCCGTCCTCTCGTCCACTGCGTTAGCCACAAGGGGATTAGCGTCAAACTAAAACCTGCTTAAATCCACTGGCCCCTGTGACATCACTTGAACTAGATAGTGTACACAGCCAACACACTGCTGAGGCACCTGGATGTGTTTATGGAGTGTAAAGCTACAGTGCTGCTTACTGCTCAACTCTCAGTTGGCCTGCAGCCGCTATCCCTCTGAGCATGAATAGATCATCCCAGAGGGACAGAAGAGGCTGGGGACTGGCATGTAGTGTGTCCCTGGAGGGGGGTGGGGGGTTGGAATGTTACAATGTCCAGTCACACAAATACTACAGAGGGTCACATTTAATCTATGAGAAGGAGGCCAGGACATGCTCCGCTTGAACCTAGAAGATTGCACAGCCTCCTCTATTGGGCAACTACAGACTGACATTCATCTATACAAAACCTATACAAGTACCCATATAGGGAAACGGAAAGGAACCTGTGATGTCTTTTTATAAATTCAAACAATCCAAGATAATGAATACAAAGTCTTTTGTTTCAAATCAGAATGATACACCTGCAAAACCAGCAAATAAAGAGCACTGCAGATTATCTGAGCTGTTGGCATCAAGAGAGATAACTGCCAGTGTTTGCTTGCTGCGACAAGAGCAAAGTAAACAGTGGCAGGAGGAGAAGAAGGGAGCTTTGATAAGTGTGAAATGGGAAAAGGCCGATAAGGCGAGAGGCTGCCAGGTTTGACTTCACCTCTAACACAGACTGGACTGACTTGACTGTGGCATCTAGACGGCTGCAAACCTGTTTCAAGTCTGTGCTTTATTCCGTTTAAAACAAGCGACAGGGTTTTAGGAAAATTGTTTTCTGCAGCAGTCTCCAGTAGATGCTGCTGAAGCTAAGACGGTGAGACAGCGTGACTGAGATGGGCTAAATTTATTACCAACTGCTATAGTGCTATGCTTCTTTATGTTTTCCCACTACCTGTCAAGACACAGAGAGATGCTATAAGCAGCCTGTTTTCATCTCAGAGCTTAAGTGATGCAATCATGATATAATATCAAAAAAATAAACACATTTTTTTAATTATGGAACAGCTCAATTGGAGAATATTAAGTAGGTCAAACAAAAAAAGAAATCGGAACATTTTCCCTCAGGCCCTGAGTGGTCCAGGATGATGCACATCAGAGGGATGTTTTCTTTCATTAAAGGTAAAGAATACCTAGCAATTTCCTTGCAGTTATTTCTCAGTGCTGTCCTCCCAGGTCTGAGTCTCCAGGCGCTTTTTTGTCAACTGTAAGACACACCATTAATCACTGTGTTGTATCTCTCTACGGCAATCGCAGACAATAACTTCTTTTAATAAGCCCCTTCCAGGGCTGTGTGTCACTCAGATCCCCGCTTCCTGACAAAATATTAATAACAATAATAAACATCTCAAGTATGGTCGAACTGGTGTTGCTAGAACTGAAACAAGGATATGCCATATCATATCTCCATGCACGCAAATTGCTGCTTTTCCCACAATTCATAAGCAAGAGAAGCTGGGGCACTGAATTCATCTTGTCTACATTCTCTGACATGCCTCTCCTGAGACCTGCTCCATAATTAAGTGAGCATGCTATACTACACTCATCAAGCAACGGGGATGCTGTATTTGCTAG
This sequence comes from Parambassis ranga, assembly GCF_900634625.1. Classification (NCBI taxonomy): domain Eukaryota; kingdom Metazoa; phylum Chordata; class Actinopteri; family Ambassidae; genus Parambassis; species Parambassis ranga. The sequence goes on along the minus strand of NC_041039.1, from coordinate 7,534,969 downwards.
CATGAATAATAGAATAAAAGAAAACTCCAACACTTACACACTGGATATTTGGTGATCAGCATCAAAACTGATGCCAGCACTCGGCTTGCTTGCTCTCAGCCAGTCATACGGCTCTGTGAAAGACCTCTAGGTACAATGTGTTGAACAGACGTCCAGCAGCAGTCATGCCTTTGGAGCAATCTGGCCATCTTTCTAGGGCACAGGACGCTAACGGCAGGACTTGGCAGGCAGCGCAGGCAGAGATAGCTGCAGAATGATTTAGATAGCTGCGACTCTACAACTGCTGATCCATTAAACTTTCATAGGGACTTCATAAATTAAAACCATGACTGGAAGAACTTGAAAATTCTACTCAATTACTGTGATTGTACAGTATATTAAAGTTTTAACAAGCCTCTGGGCCTTTTCTCGCTCTAACACAAGTACAGGGAGGAGGGAGGGGCACTGAGGAAAGAAAAACACATGGTACCAATTCTGGTCTAATGGCTTTCAGAGGGTTTACATCTGCTGTGTTATCAAGACGCTGTCCTCCGCCTCTTTACCACCTTGCATCTCTGCAGTGTATGGCACAGCACATCACACATTTGCATAGACAGGGAAGAACGCGGGGACAGAGCGAGAGCCGCTACAGGGCAAGACCTCTAGTAGACTTGGTGAAGCAACTGATTAGAGTTTTTTTCTTCCATTTTAGCGGCTTGGTTCATTCCATCTTTGCCTCATGCGCAGCCCCGCTCTCCGCCTGCCTATCATTATCAAGCCAGTGGCCCATACTGCATCACAGATGGGGCAGACAGAAGGGAGAGACGACAGCCCGCTTGCTTTTTGGAGAGACGAGGAGTGTGCAGCTGAGTGAGAGAAGAGGGAGGGAAAGAGAGCACGAGAAAGAGAGAGGAGAGAATAGAACAGAAAATGTAATTTGCCTTCACGTCACAGATGAAAAAAGACATGTTTAGTTAAACAAAACGAGAAGAAGGGTGAAAAATGTAACATGGAATTTATGTACATCTCCTGTGGTGTTAATACATGGTTAAAAAGGTCAATGTGTCCTCTGTCCCTTTCACAAAAGCTGGAGACAATGGTCTTCATTACCTCCAAGTCATCAGTGGTGTATCCATCACCGTATCAGCAGGGCAACATACATATTAAACAGCTACATAAAAGGTCTGATAACCAGTTCTTTTGCTGTCCACAGTAACACGAGCAGTTTAGAACACCTTAAACAGATTTTTGGAAAACCTTCTGATCCATTTTTACTTTAAAAAAATTGTGGACCACTGGGGACTCCGAAACACTGATCAGTCATTTCTGTCCATTTGAGGCAGCATTGTAAACTTTTTCTAAAAGTAAACACAGCCTTGACCACCAAGGCAGTGCTGACTTTGTTGTCCATGCTAGCAAAATTGCTAGGTTTACACATAATATCTTACACTTATGTAAGAACCCTTGGAGTCAGTATACAGACAGTATGTATGTGTCACATCACAATATCACATCATGATCTTCATTTTCTTAAGGCTGATTGCTAAAAGCAACAGTGCCTCTTTGTCACTGACATGAACTAGATAAAAAAGCACTATTGACAAACACTATTCGAAGCAAAGACAGATGAGACGGGAGCTGAACAACTTTCATCAGATAACCTGTAGATGTCGTGTAGTACTGAGGTTTTCTCTAAACTAGAAACAACAACACTTGCTAGTGTTTTAATATGGATAAACTATATTCCTAATTATGCCACTATAAAGTCCCAACATGTAGCACAACATGAATAAAATGCACATTGATTAAAACATTATCTGACAAGATAGAGTGGCTCTAATCTAACCCAGAGGGAGATGAGTATTGCATTCTACAAGCAAAACAGCAATCTTAGCAAAGGGGGGAGGAAAACAGATCAGGAGCAGAACTGTCCCCCTCCCAGCCATTGGGTCCAGTTGCTGCTGAATGATAAACATTCAGACTCAAATTAAACCGAGAACATGAAAGGACCTGAGGCTAGGAGGAACATGGGGCCATGGCAGATCACTCCTCATCGCTTTAGATGACAGAAATGAATCTATTCACTCCTGAGTGAGAGAACAGGATGACAGTGAAAGAGACAAAGAGCAAGACAGAAAGCTTCTCTCTATCCCTCATAACACTAAATTCAAGCTGTTGCTTTGCAGCAGCTGCTTTAATTGAGCTAACTAGCAGCTTTTGATAAAAACATTCACAACCAGTTCCATGCTTTCTTATTTGCAGACAGGCTAGATTATGCTAAATACATATCAAGGACTTTAATGGCTTAATCAGCCTTGTCATCTAGCCACCGGGTTTATTGCATTTGTGATCCCACTGCCATGAATTCTGATATAAAAACAGCCAGAATGAACAATTTGGGAAATGCTATAATATGAAAAAACTACTATCTCCACCATGTATGGTGCTGCACACTGTGTTGGATGGCAGGAGCTGTATTTTAATGTTGGGAAACAATAGAAACAAAGGCAAAGGCTTTGTTGGGACAGTGCAGAGAGAGAGTGTGGTCTCAGCAGACATTTTTGAAAGAGAAGGCTCCAGATTTTCACTTGAAAGAGATTGAGAAGACACAGCACAAATCACGGCTTCATCTGCTCTGTTTCTGTTTGCCAACCTGCGAGCCACATTGAAGTGTGAACCTGGATTAAGATGAGTTACTCCTGACAGTAGCCAAATGGGGCCCTGTGAGGATTTTTACCTGTGTTTGAAACAGAGGCTCACTTCATGGCATGTTTTCATGGCGTGCTTTCTCCTTGTTCTTAGACAATCACCATGGCAGCCTTATCACGCCTCTACATGCAATCAGTGGGACAACTCTGCCTGGTCATTGGCTCATGAACAAATCACAAATCACAAGCTGTTTTTTCTCTTTTACACCCTCACAATGGTGGCCAGAGGACTGATTCACTGATCCTATATGATGGCCATCTGGAGAGCTTGTGTGTGTGTGTGTGTGTGTGCGAGCATGTTTGTGAAGAAGGAACATCCGCAGGTAAGCTCACCAAGAAGAAGTGCCGCATGCATCACAGCAACACCTGTTACCGTCTCTCTGTGGGTTTGAGCTCACGCCCACCAGAGCAGACAAACTGTTATTCCCTCTGGAACTACTAACTACTTCAGCTGTCGGATTCACACACATATAGCAGCTGGATGTAGACTGCAACTCTAATCAGGAAGGATTTCCACCAATAAATGATCCACCTGCTCTCTGATATATGATTGCTTTCATGGCTGACCTTTAAGGGTGGCCGATTATTTAATAACTGACTTTGAGTGGACTCATCATAATTAACTGATAAATTACCATTATATGACTCCATGCTAAAGCCACTTACATTCAGCAGAAAGGAAACATCCTTGCTTTATGAGGAAAATTGCATCCTTTTTAGGGGTGTCATGTGTTGGACTACTACTTGGATGGGATCAAAACCGGTGGTTTCCTGGCACCTGGGTTATACCAAGAAGAAACTGAGTACCTTAGACTTGCAGGATGTTGATAAGGGCAGAAGCAGACAAGTTTCCATCTCCTCCTTCTAATATTTGTGCTGAGCTAAGTTAAGTTACTTGCTTCTGGTGGCTAGTTCAGCAACAATCTGATACTATTGCATTTGCAGTTATTACAAGTAGCTGTTAAACTTGTTGGCATAGCAAAAAGAAAATATATCTCCACATAGCAGACTTATGTCAGCTCCATGTAGGTACTCTGTGTGTTTGTTGCGAGTCAAGAGTACTGGAAAACTGTGAGACCAACGTATTGCATAGCACATGTTGCAAAATTTTGAACAGTGTGGTTCAGCCCCATTATCTAAAACCTGATCTCACTATTAAGGCATTATTGGGGCTGATATCCAATAATATTACACACTTTGTATTTCTAAAAATGTAAGGGTCTATTATGTTAATGACAAATTGGTTCACATTTACAGTGTAATGACCTCAAACACCTATATATGAATTAAATAGAGCCAGAAGATTATGTCAGTCAGATGATATTATTAGTGTTTCTTGCTATCTTGCTATCCAACATATACATGTTTTGAAACATAATGCATAATGCAACTTCATTGGTAATAATAGTACTGTCTAGAGCAGCGGTCCCCAACCTTTTTTGCACCACGGACCGGTATCATGTAAAACAATACTTTCACGGACCGGCACAGAAAAAAAGTGCATAAAGAGACAACTTACTCTTATGCTTAATTAGTGGGAGCCTTTGAGCTTTCTCAGCAATGAGGCGGTCCCATCTAGGGATAATGGGAGACATGACACCCGAAGCGTGTTTCTTATGTCCAGTCCACTCCGTAATTTTGTTTTGGCCGTCATTAATTGCTTCAGTCGTTCTTGTTCATGTTTTCTTCCATGGCTCGTCTTTTAATGCAGGGTGCTCGGTCTCGCAGTTTTGAAGGCTTTGTTGCCTCATTTGCGAGTCTGTCGCCACATCACTCAGAGCGGACTTGGTGTGTGAGAATCACCTGTTGCAATAAATCCGTATTTTAAATAGGATTCCTGATATAGTCTTTTACATGCAGGTTTCTTTTTCTTTGAAGGGGTAGGCTCCTCTTCTTCTGTCTCCTCGTTAGGCCTTTTCCCCTTTCCGAAGAAGCTCTCCAAAGACGTTTGTTTTTTATTCATTGTTGCTAGCTTGTGGGCTTAATTTTGGGGTGCCGTATCCCGTGACCGAGACCAGCGTCTGGGCAGGTGCTTAACGGCACAGGCGGATGAATCTGATCGATTTATAAATGAAACAGCTTTCAGACTCAGATAATGAATAATATATGTTTTGCTCAGTCTTTCTGTGCGGCCCGGTACCAAATGACCCACGGACCGGTACCGGTCCCCGGCCCGGTGGTTGGGGACCACTGGTCTAGAGTACAAGTACCACTGTCATATCACTGTATGACATGTAGCAGAGGGTGCATCACAATTGAGCAGCCCCTCAAAAATCCTTGCACACATACAGTGTTACCAACAGTGGTGACATTTTCGAAGCTGTGGACTGTTAGTGACTCGTGCAACTAATATATTCCCAAATGTTGTAAGCTATTACTTTTGGATCAAAAGTGTAACATCATCTCCTTCAGCAGTGTCAGGGATCAAAAACTAGGATAGGGCTTCCTGGGCCTAAGAGGAAGCATGGCATATGTCCTTCATTTCAGCTACACAACACTCATGTGCTTACATCACACCACAAAACAAATATGTTGGCACTGGGGGTAATGGTGCGTCTAGCTCCATTTTCCAGCACTGCAGTCATGTCTGCCTCTCCCTGCGCTGGCTCCAGGAGGGCCCAGCAGCTTAACAAGCCTCTTGGGGACCCAGACAGCAGAGGAGAGGAGATGATTTTACCTCAGGACACAGTCTGACAGACACACACAAACACACATATACACACACATGCTGGGCAGAGTCAAACAAGTGGGTTTAAAAATGCACATTCAAGGCTTCAGACAGTTTAGACCAGTTTAGACACCCACACAATGGCTCATATTCCTTGTTGCCTGAGTTGACTTTGTAGCTGTGCGCACAGCAGGGAATTCCTATTCTATGTTCAGGCCCTTCAATACAACACCACCACTCACTAATCCACAACCTAAATCCTAATAATCATTGCAGCTCATCATGTAAAATTGGCTTCTTCTTTACAGCCATGACAGGATGGAACAGGTTCAATCCCCTGCGGTAAGCTAACTTGAGTTCAGATGTTTAGAGATTTTCCATAAGTCACATAACAGACACTCCCACACAGACAAACCACGGCTCAACAAGAGAAGTGAAGTGAAGCAGTAATCTCATTTACATCTGCCAGATAACAGTTTGCTGCTGAGGTCAACATGTATACACTGGTTACTGTAGTATCTGACATGTGCTGTGTGTCAGGAAAAAATGATAGCAATCAATACGTATTGATCATTAATAGGTCTTTGAGTTGCGCAAAGATGGTGGGCTCAAGGAAGTATAGCTCAGATGGAGTGCAGTTAGAACAAAAAGACTTTGAGTAAGGTTTTTTATTTTTTACAATAATACACTAGTTGTTCGAAAGGTGTTTTTCCACGCAGGAACTAACAGGCCAGTTCAAGGCAACCCAGTCAACAGCTGTCCTTGTAAGGCTCTTCAAATGTCTTAACAATAAGATAGCCATGCCACACAATGCGTTGATAAAGTCCAGAGAAAGAGCAGTGAAGTTTGAGCCATGACAGTAAGCGACAAACAAGTTTACCTTCGCAAATCCGGTCCAGTCGCTGTCTCTTCACTTTGTGTTTGTCACTAAGGGACATGGCGTCAAAGCACAGCACGGCGCAGGACGGCTCGGCTCGGCTCGGCTCGGCTCGGCACGGCACCGCACGGCACAGCAGGGCACCTCTCCTCCTCAGCCACAAATACTGACAAGGTTCAGACTCCTAGTGCACAGTCAGCACTGTTCCCCGGGGCATACCGCCTCGGCACATACACCTACAATCAAGGCACAAACACAAATGAAAAACTTGGTTAAAAGCAAACATCAACAGACACACATGTGCACACACACACACACAGTACATACTGTATATACAAACATTATTGATGTAAAAGCACAAAAAAAAATCTCTGACACAGGAAGGCATTAAAGAGTCCTTGACTACAAAGTCACTCCTCCTGCTCACAAAGAGCCCGGGAAGCTGCAGGCAATAGATACACAGGAAATCACATTCTCACACACATACACTCAGATACTGTTGGTGACAAAGTGCTGCATTTGCTGTAAAAAGTGGCAAACTCCTCTGCTCTAAAAGATCCACTTTTCTTCTGTTTGAAGTGTGTTTTCTTCAGCTGACAGATACTCATCTGAAGCTCCATCTAACTCGTCACTCATCACATTCCTTATTGATCGCAGTGACATCTAGAGTATCTGTACTCAGACAACAGAAGCCATTCAAATTTTTTCCCCTTTAAATGCCTTGAAAGCCATTCAAAACTATGCTAACACAGAATTTTCTTGTTGCTTAGACCCACGCTGAATTAAGTTAGTGAGAGCTGATGAGGCTTGTGAGTGGATTTTGTTGATGTGCAGAACCTGAAGGTTGGCTGTCATGTAATGACACATTCAGGCCAATAGAGGGTAGTTAAAATCTACTTAGAGAGGAGCACACTAACTCTTTGCAAGCCTTTACTTCAGAGTTCTTTTTCAACTTCAAAATACTATTACAAAAGATAAAATTGAAACTCCATTCTTTAACCCCTGAACTTAATACTGTAAAGAAATAGCATACAATGGATTAAGAGAATCTTGCCCAACAAATGTTTCAATTCATAAAGAGAGGATGAGCAGCTAAGTAAATAAATAAATAAAGCTCATCAGGGAGTAAATGTTTTCTCTGTAAAAACTCAGAAAATTCGCACATTGTGCTCATCCAGCACTCCTCTCAGAGAGTACTGAAATCACAAAAATATCTGTTAGAGAGAATCAGCACAAAATCATTAATACTTGAAGTCTTCATCAGCAGTCAGGACCTTGAGGTGAGGAGTTTATCTACAGTAGCAGGCCAGATTCTAGATAGAGTTCAAGATGACATTGCCTCTGCACACAGTGTGGTGCTTAAAGTTCGTAAACCCTTCTGAGTTTTCTACATTTCTGAATAAATGTGACCCAAACCTCACCAGATTTTAACACAAGACCTGCAGCTACACAACGAGAACCCAATCCAACAAATAATAATATAATAATGATCTTTGCCACATATTTATTCTGAAAAATAATATCTATACGACTACACAGACCTGTCACACTGCCGCACCTTCAGGAAAAATGCTCAATGAATGTCTATTCATTTATATATACAATTATATTCATTTATGTTACAGACTGTTTGTGGAGTCAAGATTTGGAGACCTTCTTTTTTGATTTTAGATTTATAGGTTTTCTTATGCTCAGTTAATAAAAGGTGAATTACAAAAAGAGCAAACACAACATTTTATCCTCTATCCTTAGACCAGCAACTTGTCGAGGACAAAAGTCCGCCAACAAAACCACAATCTCTAAAGAGCAACAGAAGAAGGATCCCTCTCACAGAAAACAGCAGACTGTTGTGTGCTGTCATATTTCCTCTATTGAGAGCTGAGTGATTTTAACGAGTGGAAGCCACACACCAAGGTTACATTCTGGGTGTCTTCTCAACAATGCAGCACTCTGGCTCCAGTATGTTAACTGCTGTTGGAAAGCCTCACCCTGTTACTTGATTCATTTCAGTCTCCCCTCAGACCCTCCTCCTCCCATTTCATCTGTCCATCTCTCTGTAGTGCTGCTCCCTCTGAGGTCTCTCACACAGAGTCATCAATCACCAGACCCCTTCCAGTGCCGTCCATGTGCGTGTGTGTGTGTCATGAAGAGTGAGAGTGACAGAGAGGGTAGGAAGTGGAGACAAAGGCTGCTCACAGAGGCTAACAAGACCTGCACAGAGGCCAACCTCTACCAGTTCCTATGCCCCTTTTCTTCCTCTTTATTCTCAGTTCATGAGCCAGCTAATAACAGAGTGGTCCCAAAACTTAAAAAAAATCCTCCCTCCAATACTTTCTCCAATACAGCCAGATGAAGCAGGGCACTGAAACAAAGCCGATTGTGCAGCCAGCAGGGCCTGACAGGGTATTTAGGCAGGGATTATGCACACTCAATCCAAACACAAAGGTCATATACATGAATCTTAATATTTAAGAGGCATTAAAAGTCAGATGATCGATAAACCTCCCTGCCTGCACGGCCACAGCTCATTGAAAGAGAAACATTTGTGTGCAAGAGGCAAAGACATTAAATACAGGAATCCATATCTGTGACGGCCGGCTCCATCTCCCAAGGATGGCTCTGCTGTGAACACAATCACAGTCCACAAACTCTGCTCAATGTCATCAGTACACAGAGATCACTGTTAGGGTGTATGCACAGGACACTGCCATGGGGGATGGGCAGTCAGTCAGCAGGGGTTTCAATACAGGACGATACACATAAGTGATTTACAAAACTGACAGAAAACGAAATGATTGCTAAAAAACATTTGTTATTACAGGTAATTTAGTGTAGATTCATGTGGTTGTTGTTGTTCCAAGGCCAGGAGTCAGCAGAATGACTGAGCCACATTTGACTGCCTTAGAGACCATCTAGGTGAGTAAGTATATGTGAGAAAGACATAGGGCAAGACTGTATTGCTCTCGCAGCTTTTTTTTAAGTGCACAACATTCAAAGACAGTAGCAGAAATGGTCACAATTATAGATATGCTTTCCAAAAATAACACAAAAAAGTGTTCATTATTTACATTGCAACTTAGTTTGCTTTCACACCTGCAGACTGTAGAATCAAACTCACTTTTGCTCTTGGTGTGATTTGTTTCATTGGGTGTGAACACAGTAACTGCACCGGACCATGACCAAAAGAGGTGGCCTCATTCCAAATCATCTGAAACACTCAGCTCAGCCTATGAGAATGTCACAGTTCACTGGGACTAATGCCCCCCACCATCTTTATTGTCTTAATAAGCGCTTTTGGCAACTCCAGTGCATCAACAGCTGCAGTTTTTCAGCTGTAGTCACACTTCAATTACAAACTCTAGGATTTGCATAAAGTAGTAAATGCAATGTAATAAACAATCACCAGGGCAACCTAGGTGTCTCTCACATATCACAGAAACATACAGTCCACAACATAATGTTGTTTTGATAAAGCGCAAGTTAGTTTGCAGGTGAGTAATTTGGAGCATTGAAACTAAATTAGAATTACAGTTTGGTGGAGTTTAGCTTAAGAGCAAAGCTCATTACCCTCTGTTAAAAAAAAAGCTTAAACCAAGCTACACACAAATGAATTGTGTTGATCTTCTTATCACATTCTCAATTAGGAGAAAATATGCACATTTTCCAAATTTGGACTACCGGTAATTCATTTTTATCAGAAAACAAATATAGAATTATTAATAATTAAACTAATTTCAGCGGCCGCCCTAGTTTCATATTGCATCAAACATAATAGCATTAACCATCTAAGAAATCTGTGAAAAAAAAATAAACAAATTGAATTCATTTGTGACAGCATATTCTTGTAAAGCAATGAAATGTAATGATGATACCACTGTCTTCCCACTGAGAGACAAAAAGAATTGCCTCTGTAATTAAGTGACTTTGTCGAAATAAGAAAATAGTTTGGTTTGGTAAACAGATATGTGCAGCACCCCTGACTGACTTTCATTAGACAGGAGTGATTACTTACTTTATCAGACACTTGGGAGGCAATCTCACACAGTCAAAGGAGTCATTACAGTTACAGTATCACTTCATGTGTCGACACACATCAGTGGGATTCAGAAAAACCTTAAGATCAGAACACAGAGGCTGCTTCGGAAATAGACAGGAGGGAGATTGTTAAGGAGCCAAATTGGAGGCAGGATGCTCAGAGAGCGTCTGTGGATGAGTTTGAGAGATTGAATAATTAAAAAGGTCAGGCTACCTGCCTGCTGTGCGTCGCTTCACGCACACACAGTTCTGAGCACTCGCAATGCACACGGGGCAAAGACTGAAGAGAGACATCATTTGGGGGAATGATGATTTTAGCTCGAACACACAGTGTAGTTTGTGAACTAATTGGGTGAATCCATAATTAATTTACTGACATTAAGCCTTGGGGTCTGCTCCAGTAAGACTTCACTTTCTAAGGATGTGAAGAAGTGCTAGTGAAGCCTCAGAGCTCACTGCTGAAGGGGAGACTCTTGTTCTGATGCTTTGAGGGGCAGGTTCTGACATTTTTATATCTAACATCTGTGGATCTGTGGAGACTTTCTTAATGAAATCCAAACAGGGTCTGGTTGGACTTCTCACCTTTCTGTTCTGGTATCCTGAGGGAAGGAAAAACATCAATGCTAAGACATGGCAGTATTGATAAGACTTTTAGTAGCCCCCATCCATTAGAGTGCCTGAAACATAATGGACTTGTACTTGTACAGTAACTGTACAATGTCACCTAATTTTGTACACTGCTTAGTCTTGATTGGCCAGGAGCCAGAAAAATAGGGCACGCTTCCTGCTTCATTTTCAAACAGTAGTCTCCAGCGGTTGATGCTTTGACTCAGTCTTTATCCACCAATATCTGCTTACAGGATAAATATGTAATTAGCAAACACATTTCAAATACATAATAATAACTCTTTGATTTATTATAATCTCAAATATGAGAGGGCGTGTTTTCAGTTTGCCACTCTGCTTCTTATACAGTATATTGATTATTGCTGCAACAAATAAGACTTATATGGAGATGTTGGGTCTTTTAAGTGTTCATTGTTTGTTGTCTATCATTGTTTTTAAAGGATTTCCTTGTTAAGACACTTGCTCTCTAGTGAGCGCTTACCTCACTGAAACAATTAATGAATCTGGCACATGAATCCCACAATTGTTTGTGAGTGTACTCATTCTGATGCAGATCCAGATTACAACTTCTGAGTGTTTTCTATTAGAAAAACAAATGCAGAGGATTTGGCACAGGTACGTACTCTCTACTTCGAGGTGATTTCCATATTTGTGTAGTAATTATGATGAAAAATCTTCAACAGCAGCTGTGGTTTTTAAACGTGTCTCCAAAGATTAAAATGAGGTAGGATTAGAGGAAATGGTCTTTTGATTTAGGTCTGTTTGAATTGTATTATGTAACTATAAATCCTTACAAAAATATTTTACAGCCAATCTAACCACATTTTTACTGTGTAGCAAAAACAGGGGAAGCACTGGAATTTGATCAATCTTAAAATAGAAAAATATTTGGATAATGATGCATCTCTTTTGAGAAGAGCAGTGACTTGACAGTTAGAGGCTGTATATGTTATCTGTAGTGAATGGACAGTTTAGATTATCTAACTGGTTATTTTTAGTAATCATTTGGAGGAGCTTTAGATAAAATCTTTCAATGAGTTGTCAAATAGGCTGTGGTTCTGGAGTCTGGATTAATCTTTCCCAGCTGATGCTACAACATCTTTGAATTTTAACGTTCTGAAGAAATCCCTGCAGAGACCATAAAAAACACTTGCTTAAAGGCTGACTTGAATAACTTCTGCATTTACTTCTCCTGACTTAATTTCCCAATGGAGTTTGACAGGAATATTGTGAGAAGAGACAACTGTTAAAGTTATCTGACAGTGTGAGGCAGGGATATGCGCAGCAATATCCATCCCTCTTACAGCTGATTCCTATCAAAAGCTGGAGCTGGGTGAGCCACTTCAGAGACTCAGAAAGCTAGTTCTTACAGAGAGTTTACACTTTCACCTAAAGAGGCACACTTCACTAGGAAAAACACCTCCATCCTCTCAATTTTCTGTTGAAATAACAAACACAATTCTTAATGACAAAGTTGTTTATATTATTGATATTCCAATCCATTATTACCCCCTTGTTATTTTCTTCAAAAACCGCCTTTGTTTTCTTTCCACTAGAGCCCCATATAAACAATGGAGACCATTTTTCCCTTTCAGATGCTGGAGTTCCTCCAGAGGTAAATCTGTCAGCGTGGGGCCAAAACAAAGAAAGAGAAAACAGGAAGGTGTGGACACCCTGCAGCACCAAGCCTGCTCTACTATTAATATCAACTTACATGCCCAGATCCTCAGCACCTCAGGCAGGGGAGAGTGTGATTTCCATGAACTAAACGAGGCCTGTGACAGCGTAGGCAGGTGACAGCTTGACACACTTATATTTAGCTCGGTAAGCATGCTAAACTGAATGCCTTCAAAACTGCAGAATTGTTCAACTACTGGTATCAGTAACAGAATATGCAGAGCAACACTCGAGATCTAAGCTACTGTAACCTACCAGGTGCTATTTACATCTGATCAATAAAATCCTGTTGTTCAAAGTTGCACAGGCTGAGGTTATCAGTACCTGCCACAGCCAAAGCCAAAACTGAGAACACTTCCCAGCACAGGAAAAAGCCTGCAGCGTGTCAACCTGGTGAGCAGAGCGAAGGCGTGGCCTGCCTTGTGAGGGTGAGGTAAGAATCGCACTCGCCACCAGCTTGGTGTCAGCGAGAGGCCAGGCTCCGGCTCAGACAGCCTGCCTGAGTCCAGCCGGCTCAGCTCGGCTCCCTCTGGGTCTTTCCAGGAAGAGCCAGCATGATTCAGATCTTCCTTGTCCAGGAGAATGAGGTGCTTACTCCCCCACCACCCCCCCCCCCCCCCCCCCCCCCCCTCAAAATATGCCCACGAAAACACACACACATTCATCGCTCAGCCCTCTCCCTGTGGACGGTTAGACAGCCAACTCCGTGCTGTACTTGGGCTTACATTGGGAGAATGCCAAGTCAAACAACATGTTGATAAAGTCCAGAACAGAGTGGTGAGAGGAACACAGAGAGAGAGAGAGCATGAGGGCTGAGCTGCAACACACAAGAAGGGGATTCACACAGCCAGGAACACTTATGGATAATTCCACTTTGTTTTGTTTTTGTAGTTCTGGCAATCAATTCTGTTGGTACAAATTCCAATAGTCCTCAACGAGTTAATTGCTTAGATACAAGTACATGACAACATCACTTAAAAGAAATCCCTCAGGGCAAGAAATACGTGTGGCCAGAAAATCAGACATGTTTTAAAAAGGACGGTTTCATTAATCTGAAAGCAAATTGTATTAACAAATCTGTCTAATGTTAGCACCATCAGACTGACTTTACTTGCTTTACTTCTTTTTGGTTTAGCGACTAAAAAAAGTGAGTTTCTGCCTGCTCACTCTCAATTTATACATTACATTTAGATTGTTGTCATCATTATTGTAAGTATTTTTCCTGTAGAAACACAGACCCCCCCCCTCTTTGACTTCTATCGTTGTGGTGTCATGTCAATGTCTACTGTAGCATGTCCCGCTGTGCCTGCTACCTCTTTCACACAATAACAAACAAAAAAGTCTGTTGGACTACCACTGTTGACCCCTGATTTCCTCTTGGTACATCACACACTGAACACTAATGCAAAATTAATGTGCAACAGTCCTGTATATGGGCAGATTTTACCAGTGACAGAAATTAAATGGATGCAAAGCAATGCATATTCATAGCAGCAATTAGGAGTGCTGCTAGTGAAGAACTGATGCGAAGTGAATTAAGGGCCATACAATTTTCAAAAAGCATTTATTTGGGGCCCCAAAGCAGAAGATGAATACAATATCTACTTTTCACGACTTAAAGTTGAATTAGATTTTATACAGACATTAAATGCAGTGTCAGCTCAGTGGTCGGTCTGCTCCCAGAGCAGTTTTACTGGCTGTATTTTGGAATGCTGCAGCCAATAACTGACTTTAGTGCTTTTTATCAGAGACAACACAAGGTTGCCCCCCCTCTCTCTCTTTACTACATCCTATCATCTCAGGCTCTACTAATGTGCCATGCTTCAAGGGACCAGGACTGACACACACACGCACACACAGCTCAGTCAATTAGTACTGGCCCAACCTTGCAGCTGAGAGATAAATGGTGCAGAGTCTCAGCAGGCTTTTGCGCGAAGCTGTGCTCCTTGTCCGCAGTATGTAGAACAGCTCTCTGGAGGACGGCTAGCCCCAACCCCATGAAGAGATGTGGCAAGCGCAAGGCTGAGGAGCACCTCAAAGTGCTCAGTCTTGTATAAAAATATGACCATGAGGACCCCCAACTCCCTAATAAGAGCCGGTGTAACCAGCTTGAGCAGGAGGGAAGTTGCTGTAAGCCAGTAGAGCTGCATACTGCCTTTCAGGTTGTTCCACTTACACCTCATTAACCGTTTGTTTGTGCTGAAGAGTAGTAACCTTTCTACAGTTGATAATTCTAGTAAACAATTCATATAGTATATCCGCTGCTGTCTGCGCACAGCAGGCCAGTGCACACACAAACACTCCCACCAGCCTATAGAGAGCGTGTGTTGTTTTCCTCACCGTTGCTCATGGCATGCTATAGTCCCTGTTTGACAACAAAAACTTTGTACATCCACAGTCGTGCTCTGTCGAAGATCTCTTGCTTCTTACATCTGTACAATTTGTCTTTTAAGGAACACAAATACAACAAACATGTGCAAGGAAATCAGCTGAGAACTTCTGCATATCTTTGCCATCTCAGCTACAAACTGCATCAGCTTTGTTCAAGACGTGTTTCACCTTCAACCAAAGCAGAGTTTTGAGTAAACTCCTGTAAGATGTTGATATTCTACTAATCCTTTTCTTACACCACCAGCATCTTACAAACCTAAAAGCAAACCTCCACCAGTGTAGAAGAAAAATAAAAAACTGACTTTCATGTGTCCCTTTTTTTACACTAATGACAGCTATTGCTGACAGAGGACAATGACCAGTCATGCTTTCAAAACTTAGGATAGAATAGATGTAACTACTGCAGTCATTTGATTACACAATGAGTGCTGATTATGCATTTTCCCATGGCAGACAAAAGCCAGATGTTAGTGGGTGTTGGTTGTTTGTTGCTCTGTGTGAAAGGAGTTTAAAATAATGATTACATGTGTACCACATTTGTTACTGGCTGTTGGTTAACAAAGTATTATGAGGTGTGAACATTAGTTTCAATATCTGACAAAAGAAACTAAATAAAATGTGGAATAAGAACGACTACTGTGAATTTCACCCTTAGAGATGCTTGCAGACATGGTGGAAACACCCATGCTGAACTGTAGCAGAATTAAAGGTATTTGCAAATGTTTTTTTTCAAGCTACCTAACCTGCAAATGAACACAGGACAGCAGGAGGCGGTCGAAGCAGACCACCAAGCCTCCACAGCTGCGGTAAATCAAGAGACAAAGGTGCATTATCTGCAACAACATGACAATCTTTTAACACCTGACACACCTCGGTAACAAGCCTTTACCCCCATCAGGGCCTGTTGGCATGTTATATGGCTCCCACTCCTCAGTAGCTTTTCACAAGGTGTCAATCCCATTGGTGCGCGCACATACACAGAAACACACACATACACACACAGTTTGTTGAGTTTTAAATCAGCCTCAGATGCCAGCAGGGTGGGGCTGTTGCAGGTGCTTGTGTTTATATGAGAGCCAGAACCCTTCCATTGACAGAGAGACGCACTCACACAAATACACAAACACAATCTCACACAGCAAGGTGAAAAATTACAGTGGGGGAAGTGCGCATGGCCTGGTGGATTAACTGCAGAATAAAAGTGCTGATGGCCAACAAAAGAGAAAAAACAGCTATTCATCACCCTGGCACAGGATCAAACTCACACACTTCTCAAATGCCCGCCTTGAGTTATTGTGCAGCGCGGCTCTGGTGGCAGCTCCACTGATAATGCTGCCCAACCTGAATTGATTAGAACACGGACGTGTCCTCTCTTTCTAAAGATGAAGCACATCTCTGCATCTACTCAGCACTGAAGTGGGAGAAATCTGTTAATATGTATTTAACAGACTTTTTTTCCCCCACTCTGTGCGAGTGTTTTTTGGAGATCATCAAGCATGCAGCTGTAGTGCGGTAATTTTCTCAAACAAATGCAATCTCTGTGCTGTCGCAGTGTTTCTGCTGGTTATGCATTTCTGTGAACCAGAAGGAAACAAATTGGGGGCACCTGAGTGAAACTTAAATCACTTTCTCACACTATTAGCACTGGGTGTGCTTTTATACTATACACTTAGGAGCACACATTACATTCCTGAATGATATTTATGCAACAACTTAAGGCATACGTTTAACATGAAACTTTTTACTAAAGGATAATATAACAAACTCTAAAATACATACATATATTTCATCAGGGAAACCTCTGGGTAGATTTGTGCATCTGGTGAGATGAGCTTCACAAATATGCAGACAAGACCTGCAGGCTTACTTAGTTGAAAACCAAACAAACAGAAAAGTGGCCTAACAACCACATTTAGAAAAAAATCACCACAGACAGCAGTGATATTTCAGGTGGATTGACAAATTAAGATATTTCATTGTGTAGGCAAAAAATATGGACAAATAAAGCTGCAATAGAGACAGAGAGGAGGAGAAGATCAGGATGTGCAGCTTTTACCTCCGGTAAAATATATTGTCTATAAGTGAGAAAACAAGTGAGAAAGAGAGAGAAGCGACACAGCAGCAAGCATGGGCTGAGTGGATATTAATCTGCTGTTCTGTGTAATAAAATATTTTTGATTTGTTATGAAAATACTGCAGGTGAGGTCAGACAAAAGTGGAAATGAGCTGAAAACAGTATGTACAATATTTTTCCAACTGCACACAGATTTTTACAGCATCAGACAAAACTGCACTGAATTACAAAATTTGTAATAAATTGTGATATATTCAGAAAGTCAAGAGCTTGGCATTTTTTTCACAGTTTGTGTGTTAAAATTATATATTTTTTTTAATTTTGTTTTTCACAACTAAAAAGGAACAAACACTTCTTAAAACATTTCAAAATCTAGGTATAGATTACATTGATCCAAATCGGAGCAAAGAAGCAAATATTTGAAACTACAGAATGACGAGTACTTCAGCTAATCACGTAGGCAGCAACATGCGCTGAAGGGAAACAATGCAATCTTGTTCTACAAGCTGCCATCTGTGACAGTTTAGTGTCTTCTCTCAAAGCCCAATCAACGCATCATTTTATCAACAATCAAAACATCAAAGGAGGCCAATAAACCATTAATATGTGTATAATGTCGTCAGATTTATCTACAAGCTGCCGTAAATGCTGCTCACCCCCAGGCGATTTAAATGCATCATATGTGAACAGGGGTACATAAGGATGTGTACGTTTCCGTAAGCGCAAAAGGAACTCAATGAGCTCTCCTCAAGGCGCAACCGTACAAAGCTCTACACAACAGGGGAGGAAATGCCTGAAAAGGGATAAATCATGGGATTGTATTCAGATTTAAGAAAACAATCAACACAAAAACAATTTTCACACGGTTTGAAATTATTTGTCCCCATCTAGTAATTTTTTTTTTTTTTTTTTTTTTTTTTTAATGTTTGATGATGAAACCGATGACATTTTTGGACAGCTTTTCCCCTAAATCAGGCATGAGAATCGGGGATGGCCTCCATTTCAACTCAATGGGTCACGGGGGTCGTCACGCCTTTTAAAGAAAAGCCCTTGTCACAGCTTTAGGTTTCTCTCCTGTCTGCCACAAAATGTCTCCTGACACAAAGCCCTCGCAACTCCTATCAGTGCACTCTCACAGTACTGCCAACAATTCTGACCTCCTTTTTTCCCTCCCACTGGTAAAAAATAAAAAAAACTCACCTCTACCTTGCCAAGTGAAATAAAATAAATAAATGAAAACAATGTGCTCTGCAACTCTGCCAGACCACGTAGGGAAGTAAAAAAATATCTTCTTCTCCTGCTTGACAGAGTTTCCACGTTAGAACTGAGGTGACCGCTTCAACTTTATACTGAGTTGTGTTCACGGCCTGCGGGAAAATGCTTTTCACTGTTTATCTTTGGCTGGCTGCTCTGAGTCAAGGCCTCTGAAACACTGCAGAAACCTGCCACTACATGGAAAAAAACAGAGGCTGGAAAGTGATGCCATGCCTTTGAACACTAAGTTACATGTGCAAAAAAAGGAGAGTTTTTAGAGCAAATTGAGGTTAATTAGACCTTTCTGCCCAAGTTACATTTGTAATTTCAGATGATTGAATTGTCGGAGCCAAATGTTAACTACAGTTGTTTTCATTTGCTCATAATCAAATTAGTAGAGCTCAGTTATTCAGTTAATTGTGGTCATTTATCAAGCAAACAAACATTTATTGGTACTTAAATGTGAGAATTTCTTTTCTTAACAAAATAATTTGCAAAATCTCGAACAGATTTATCAGTCGTGATTTATCAGTCATGTTAATGCAAGCCCTAGATTCCAGGCACTTATGAGGCCTAACATGCAAACAATGTCCTCTGAGGTGTGACCCTATCCATCTGCTTCCCAATAACAATCCATGTACACACACACGCCATAACCCCCACACACACCACACACAGAGGCCTGCAAAGATTAAATGAGTGCATGTGGAGCAGGGCCCCATTGCTCTGTAGAAGCCACTTCACTGGTTGCTTTACTAGCAGCCAGCATTCCCCCCAGTTCAAAAAACTCAAGGCTTAAGGCAGCCGGGTAAGTTATGTGGGGGTCGAGCCCCTGGTGGGGATGACCTTTGTTAACTTGAAGATGGGGGGTGAGGGCAAGACACAACCACAAGGCCAGGGCAAGGAGATGAAAGTCCACGATAGGGATCAAGCAAGCTTTCAAAAAGAAGGTGTTCACAGGAAATACTGTTGGACACTCACTGAACACAAAAAAGACGGTAGAGAAGGAGGACGAGAGGGTGGGGACACTTTGTAGCGTATGTGATGGGCAGGACGGAGAGGTGTTTGTGTGTCTGCAATCTGCACAGAAAATTAACAATCCCACCCTGCACCATGTCTGCACTACACTGAATGCATGAAATGCATGAATTACTGCAGAGAGCAGGCTGAATTAACTCCATATATCAAGCCAGTCCAAATAGTTCAGGGGTGAGGGGGGCTGTGTGTCTAAGCTGATGAGGGGGAAGGGGATGGGGATGTCAAAAGGAGAAAGAGGAAAAAAATAAAGTAACCCAACATTTCTATCTCCACCCATTAAAGTCAACCACTTCTCTCTCTCCAGTGCCATAAAGCTGTCAAATGGACCTCTGATTTATTCTGCCCTTGCCCAGGCTCCTGTCCTAACTATCGCATGCCTCCAATTAATTTTTTTTGTTGCTCTTCATCCCTTCCCTGTAAATGTAATGAGATTGCTGCACGGGAAACTGCTGACTCCCGTTAATGCGCGATTCCTTATTAATACCCGAAAGCAGAGAGAAGATGCATGCTCACCCAATAATAGCATTTTTAAAAGGTGCAGTTTTGTCAGGGGTGTAATTAGCATTTTCGTCCCAACATTTTTCACATTTGCACATTATAGACAGACCAAACCTGGCTCAAGTAAACAGACTGTAATGTTCTGAACACTCTTTTTTGACAAAGCCATCAGCGCTGCATCCATTTGTCCACCTACTCCTCACCCACTCCTTTTAAGAGACAGAAGTTGTTTTTTCTGTGGAGAGAAGAGGAAGTCCAAGGGAAAAAAAAAAACACTTTAACAAGACTGAGTGCTCATCAGTGGCTGAGGCAAGCAGATGAGGAGATCAGATAAGAGAAAATGGCTGCAGTAATTGCATTTAGGCTAAGATACAGCATCCTAACCTGCAAACAAGGTCAACAATGTAGGGCTAATTGAGTCAAGATTTTAATTAGCCCAATCATAACTTTCAGGAGCATCCAGCCAGCAGAAAGAGATACTGTCTATTGGCTATGCTGATTGGTGTAATTGAGGTGCACGCTGACCGTTACGGGTGGGCTGCAGGTGCACGGCGGGAGGTATTAAATAGACTGTTTTGGTCAAAGCTGAGCGCAGCTGGCAGGTGTTGGTGTGCAGGGAGTTTATTACCCTATAAACTATCCGAGACAATTCACTCACATCGTCTTCTGTGGGCAGCAAAAGCCCCGATTCAATTACTGCCGAACCTCAACATGGAGAGCCCTTGGAGACCGGCAAGGCTCTACTCACTGTTCTTCATGTCACCTTCCTAGGCAGAAAAGTACAATAGTTAATGTTCTCACCCTGCCGGAGCAAAGCAAGAGGGAGCTCTGCCAGTTGTAAGCATAAACCAATACGTAAGCAATCTGAGGACTGACAGGGTTTTCCACAGGAAAAGGCTCAGGTCCAGAAGAACGGTGTTTTCTATAATTGCCATATTTTTGTTTGTTGTAAAGTCTACCAAATCTATTATTTCTGCAAGTATTTATTTCATATTAGGGCTGAACGATTTTAAGAATAAATTGAATTGCGATTTTTTTCTGGCAAATATTGCGATTTCGATTTCATCCATGATTTTTTTCGAATCATGTCAAACATGTTTCTGTGTAAATGACTTCAGGTAGCTACTCTGTCACTTCTCAAAAACTATCAGTAGATCTAAAAGTAAACTCTGATAACGTGCACTCAGTATTAGTTTTAATAAACATGAAAATTTAAATAACAATTACAGAACAAAATAAAGTTTTATTTCAAATAGGTTAAAAAGAAGACTGATGTAGTTCTGTAAAGTATTATTCAACAGTCATTTAAACAGACTGAAGTGTGCCTCCTAAGGTTAAACAGTAAATACAGTATTGAGACTTAAGTAACTCTTAAAGTTCAATGTGATTTAGAACAAATGATCAAACTTTAATGGGAATCATGTCTAAGGACAAACGGAGCTGCTGCTGTCAGCTCTGTCCACCGTTTACTAGAGTCCTCATATGGAGCCTCTTCATCAAATGCCTGCGTTATTGTTTTGGTGACGTCATTAGCTGCTGCCTCTATCTGCATCTGATGTACACACACACACGCTACACAGACACACACACGCGCGACACACGACACACACTACACACACACACACACGCGACACACACACAGGTGTAGAAGAGCTGCTGACGGCACAACAGCAGCGAACCTGAATATAAGGAGCTGGTAATGTTCAGAGAGGTGGACGCGTACGTGCTCGTAGCATTTACATGCGGCCCTTCCACTGCGACTCACGTCGCGCGCGCACACAGACACAGGCTTAGAAGACGCGCTGCGGCTGCCGGCAGAAACAGCACCGAACATAAAGGAGTTCGTTTTAGGGACCAGTTCCTCCGTTTTCTTTTCATTTTCAGCCGTAGCATTTGACAAAACAAAACCTGATTCAGTTAGGAGCAGTGCAAAAAATCGCGGCTTTGACGATTTTTTTGCGTCATCTGAGATCGCGATTTTCGGTCTAAAACGATAGATCGTTCAGCCCTATTTCATATAATGAGATTTTTTTTTCTATTTCATTTCTTCAAAGGCTAGAAAGCAAAAAAAAATGCACTAATTTCTATTATACATTACCCACATCATTAGTTAAAATAAAGACAGTTAATTGTTTATTTCATAGAGAATGATTACTATTGCAGGAGCTACAAAGCAAACGCCAATGTTCATTCACTCTTAATTCACTCACCAGTGATGCTATCTTTAATTTCAAACATTTAGCACTTGCCTCACTGGGCTGATGTGCATTCTTTAAAACTTTTGCTCCAATGCTAACACACTGGCTAGCCTATCTCAACGAGACCAGCATCTGACAGCGTCCCTCCAGCTCCATGTTTTTTTGGTAACCACTCTCTTCACATATTTTTAAATGCCTATTTAGCTTAAGGCACTCTGCAAAAATAATTAGACGCAGCGCCGTAAGCCTTACTATGCAAGGGAAAACCCTGATTGATTTGTTCTCATGGGTGAGTAATAACTCTTTTGTCTGTAGAAAAAGTAGATTAAAGCAAGCTGCTGTGATTGATTGACATGTTTAGGACAACTACGTGCTCAAGGAAGCGACTGTTTTGTTTGTCCTTTGTTTGTGTACATGGAGAAGATTCATTAGGCCCCTGCATGGAGGATTTGAGGTCTGCAGTGTGAGAGGGACCCAGCCCAATTGAAGCATGTCAAATTAGACAGAGGAGAAAATAAAAATCAAACCGCTGCTACTGGGACTCATTAGAACCTGAACAAACACAGTGGTGTATGTGTGTCTGCCTTGGTGTGCATGTACTAATAAAACAGAGGAGTTGCATTGGATTGTGTGTTTTTTTCAGATATTTTCATCATAGCAGTTTGTTTTATGAGGCACCGAAGCTGAGAGACTCTACAAACAACTTTAATGAAAGTGAGGATCCAGAGGCCTCATGGGAAAAGAGGCGCTAGGAAAGTACTCCAACAGAACAACCAACATGCTGCAAAATGAAAAGTATCAGGTGGCTTTGGTAAAACGCCAACGTTTCCTGCTACAAAAATAACAAGGGCAGCCTGTCATTGATGCAAGGCAGAGGAGTTTTGGTGAAATATTAGGCTGACTGAATAATAAATATTTCCAGATGAGGTCATAAAAGTCAATTCTTGTTTAACATGGTAGCAATTCTGTTTTTAACAGCAGTGTGGTACTGATTGTAGCTGCTGGCTACTTTGCACAGCTATGATTAAATGAATGTGAATTGTCTTAAATATTTCTGCATAATAATGTGATATTAATACAAAAGTTCTCACTCTTTCTCTCTCAGATACACACACACACACACACACACCTTATTCAGACCTTTCCTGAAGAAAAAACAGCAGTTTTTGTCCTCGCCCTGGTTACCAACAAAATGGATAACATTAATCTACACCCTGATATTAAGGAAAAATAATAATTATTATTATTGATAAAATAGGACACCTACATACACATTTTTTTGCTGAATGTACAGGGACTACATTATATCCTAACATCAAATAAATTCTAACAACTGCATATAGTACAGTACATACAGTAATTCCACAGCAGTCATCAGTCTAACGTACTGCTGCACCACTGCAGTTAGGCATTCCAGGCTTTAATGCTACAGCACATTTCTGCACTAACAACAAACTTTCACAACACAACACAGGCGAAATAATCTTTTTTTGTACACACAGTTAAAGGCAGTAACCAAACCTGCTCTAGTTATCGTTGCTAATAATGAATGCAATTTGCACCAAGGTGAGAAAAGCCACATCAGTAAATCACATAGATAAATGACCATACACAAGGTTAGAACTCAAGGCCACTACACCCGTGCACACCTGTGGAAGAAGGAAAATCCTAAGGAGGAACTCAGAGCCTTCTCGTCTCAGTCAGCAACATGCTCTTTAGAGGAGCCGCCAAGCATGGCAGAGCCAATAAGATATGGGATTTACATTCAGTGGTACTCTTGCCTTCCTGTAGTGAGAAAGGGAAGCCCAGTTTGCTATTGAGAGGGGAAGAGACATCTGCTGCCCCATTGATTTCTGGGGAGGCAGGGAAGCTAATCTATCCCTGGCCATATCCACACAGAGGCCTTCAAACAGCTCACTTTTCTGCTCAACAACTACTCCCAGTACCCCAGTTGGCATCAAAAAAGCTTAACTCTCCAAACTTTCCCTCTTCCCCACAACTCTCCCTCCCTCCTCTCTCTACACCTGTGATGTCTCCCCTCTGCAGGCAGGGAGGCGTGGCATTTCCTGTCCCTGGCTCACCTACTTACACATACCCCTCCCTTACTTCCCTCTCTCTCATTCCTCAGATCATTTCAAAGGCCCTGGAGATCAAAGCTGGCCCTTCTTTCAAACTGGACAGGAATGGGGAATGTATTTAGTTAATCATTTATTTGAAAAAAAAAAAAGAACCCACCCTCCTTGGTCTCCCTTCCAGTTTCTGTCTTTTAACTCATGCTTGTTCCCCTGCTATCTGCATCCTCCTGAGGCCTTGCCTGCCACCTCTCAAGGTAGTTTTTAATATGCAGAGACAATAAGCTGGCCATTCTCTTCAGGCAATAGATGGGTGGTAAAGGCCTAGGGAATATAGTTCTGCTACACAAGAACACTCCTTTCTGATGGATTAACCCCTCCTGCACTGAGATACAAAACAGTGCTGAATATCACCTGGCTGTGCATTCTTAAATTACAGATACTGCATTAGGTTTGATTTAGGTTGCTTGACAAGCTATACTTACAGCCTACACTTTGTAGCTGAGCAAACAGTGAATCCATCTTTGTGATCTGTACATTGTCTGTATGAGACATGTTCAACTGCAGACAATGTGGATCAGAGCAAATTACATATATGGAGTGGTTACAAAACGCGACACAGCTCACATCCTCTGCTAAATCATGATTAGTGTCAAATACATTGTTTAAGTGTACGGTGGGCACTCTGTCTCTCTCTCTTTCTTCTTTCTCTCTCTCACACACACACACACTCTAGCTGACCGCCCTCCAGAAGGAGGGTGACCCTGTGAAAGGGCTTCGTCACACTCCCTGCCCAGCAAATGGACTGAGGCCTGAGGCAGATAATGGCATAATGAACCCACCGCAGCCCAGAGTGACACTTTTGGCCACAGGCACAGGGAAGGCCCTGGATGGAGGCAACGCACACAAACACACAAAGGCAGACGATGATGTGTCTGCAGTCTCCATCATTCTGACATTGTCTCCTAGTTATGCAGTGATGTGTGTGGGCTGCTGATGCCATATCTAGGCATAAAGCTTTACTTTTTTTGCAACTTTTAAATATCTCAAAATTAAACTTGATACATTATATAAGGGGTGCTTGTTATTGGACAATATTTGGTTTAAATTGATTGCTCAATGGTCAAGTTTAAGATGCAAAATAACTGCACTGTCATAGAGAGATTGCATTTATTTTAAAGTTAAAGTGGCTAAAGACTATAAATTACCAATTTGTAAGATATGAACCCTCCAAATGGAATCCAGCCCAGAACACAGCCAAACCTTCCTTTTTAATAAAAAAAAAATATTTCAAAAGAAATATTCTTAGCTTTCTTCAGACCAAATGCAAGACAGTCTAAACATATGGAATGTGGTGGGGCGGGACTTCTATGATGAAACATGAAGATAGATACATATGTGTAACATCACATAAAAACAGGAGTCAAGCTAGGTACAAAGTAACATAAATACAGACATTTCTGTAAAAAATGTTAATAAAGGGTTATTCATAAAAAAAGACTAAGACATATCCCATTGTGACATTTATCCTCCAGATGCCACAAATCTTGGCAGTAGAAGATAATATAATTGCACTTGCTCTGTGCTGTTTCTCAGGACCTGCTCACATGAATGATTGACACATGCTCTCCTTCACTGAGACATCAACATGAATCCAACGCCTGATGGAAAGAACACACGTCTTGCTGAGCTGCCACCTAGTAACCAGTAACCTTCACACTGTCAAACTGGAAACAAGCAATTCTGAAATCACCTATATTTATTTACTGCATTTTTTTAAAGAACCATTTCTATTTGTAATAGCAATGTGTCAGGTGATAGTGTGAAAAGAGTTGCTTGTTGGGATTAAAAGTAATTTGTACTTGTCTTTTGGCTCAGCAGGAACAACATAATAGTAGAAAAGTGATGTTGGAGCATGCAGCAGGTTGACATATTATGGGAGTTGGAAGAGAGCAAAAACAGGATGACAATGATTTGTTCACAACTAGTCCTGGCTCCAATGGCCAAAAAACTGAGATATTCCTGATTTGGGTTAGGCCCTCTTGTGCTTTATCAAGTATTGTTACACCTTGCTTCTACAAAGTTGACACCTAATTTTGTATTCATCAAATATTTGGATCTACTGTGATGCAAACTTCATCAGTGCAGCAAGACAAACATTTTCAGTCTTTGATTTTACGACTTTTTTTTGAGAGCCTTCATACCTGTCAAGCATCATGTATCATCTGTGACTGTGATTTAGATGAGAGGGGAGACCATATTGTGTAACACAGGTCTCAGAGCCCCTGCAGTCTGTGAAAATATAGCTGCCATGATATAGGGTAAAGGTTCCCCTTTCTTCTCTTTTCACTGTCTGACTGACCTAGATGTGCGTGTGGGCACTGGTGTGGAGCTGTGTGTGTGTGTGAGGATCTGAGCTGGGTGGTCATGTCATAGGGGCTGGTTGTGAGCTAATACCTTCTGCCCGATTCACCTGGGACTTTCTACACCTTCATAAGCATCGGATGTTCTGTTCAGACTATCGAGAAAGGACAGGACGACTGGACCTCACACACTGAAGAGAGAGAGAGGGAGGGAGTGTAGGAGGAGAGCAAATTAAACAAAAGAGACAAAAGGGAAGAGCCCAGATGAGCTGCATGAGTCTAGTCGGTCAGGCAGAAGTGGGCCAAGCTGGTGTTGCACTCATGAGATGACACACATACACGCAGGCTACTCCAACTGAAGGCAGGACAAGCTTTGCAGTCTCTCCCACTCTTTCACTCTTTGTCCACACACAAACACCTACAGATACCAAGTCCCCTGGGTCCTGATTTTTTTCAGAGCTGCATGCTGATGTGGAGAAAAATGCAGCTTCAACATCACGCTGACTAAACAAGAAGGAGACAACTTAATTTCAGTAGGATGAGAAGAGGTGGGGCATGAAATTATACTGTGTCCTTACCTGACAAAACTAACCTGACTTTTGTTGCTGCAACCAACTAGCGAATCTCTATTACTATGTTCTATGAATTTTTAAATAAAAAAACAATTAAAGCACAGTATATATAAAGAAGCATAAAATCATTCCACTGAGTTGTAGCCACAAAATGTTAGGCACGTCATTACTTGTGATTTCTTTCAGTGTTATACTCAACCATCTACATCAAAAATAAATGAAAGGTAAAGACCTGTATAATTTTATACAAAACTCAGCTTTGATAGCTCTGTGTGGGGGTACAAAGTATGTGAAGTATCATGGTCTCTTAGTGGAGGTCATGGGAGCAAGAGGCACAGGTTAATTAAGCCTTTCAGAGGGCGCCCATTTCAGGCTTACGCAGGTTAATTACAGAGCAACACACCGACAGGCAGCCACGTTGATTTTATGCAAAGCAGACAGGTTAGTAAAACATGCATCATAAAAACAGGAGCCACATCCTCCAAACAGGTATCTAAATCAGATCTCGCTCCTATCTCTACACATCGGTTTCATGTCACTTGAGTGTCACAACCAGCAACCTTTGTGTTTGCCCTTAGCATTACTGGAGGCCAGGCAGCTAACATTTATCAGAAACAGATCTTTGTATGTGTAACAGATGGAAAAAAAGAGAGACATCTATTTCACAATTGCAGGAGAAACATAAACTGGGGTAAAAGAATCACATAGCATGGCCACGTCATACACTCACAAATCAGGCATGACAAATGGCAAAGTCAGGTCATGAGGACATGCACACAAACTCAGACAATCTTCTTCTAAATATCACTGTCAGATCTGCTAAGCTGCTCTCAAACACATAAGAATTATTTAACATTAGATTATTTCTGGTATCCTCCCCCATCTAAAGTCATTCAAAGCCATTGGGATCACAGGATGGCAGTGATATTTTTCTAAATCATACACACTCACAATCTGTAGACTTCAAACATGGTTTTACATTTCTGATTTGTTAAACAAGTTCTGTAGCATAATCCTTTTATCATCCTGTCAAAATATATATATATATATATATATATATATACACATTTTGCACATACACGTGCAAAATGGTTAAATACAACCCTCTCATTTTAAGGTGCATACATTTTGTATTGGAGTGCACACATCCTCCCTTAATTACCAGGTTGCTGTACATTCTATGAGTAAAATGTAGAATGGCAACTGGGTTAGCGGCAAAGAGTTGAGAGAGAAGCAGAAAATGTGAAATTTCTCTCAGATCATTAATAACAAAGTGAGTGAAATGAAATAAAATGTGCAGAGGCATAACTGTGTGCTGCACTGGCAATTACATAATCCACTTGCTATCTAACATGTCAAATTTGTTCAGTGTACAATGGAAGCAAGAAGAGAACATGGTAAACAAGTCTGTGATATCACAACAACAAGGCAGCATGGCTGCAGTCCCAGCAGACTTCACTACATGGCGTCACTCACTCCTTCCTCGGACCAATCCGTGGAGACCAAGGACTTCAATAGCACCCGGTCCAGAACCTAATGGTGCCAACTGATCACATTTCAGATGAGACCAACTCAAGCAGCAGAGCAGAACAAGGCAGACATGGTGGCCCTGGGTCCAGAATGGAGGACCAACAGACAAATGACAGTGCTGTTAAAAACAAGGAAAACTAAAATCCTTTCAACATCTCACTTACTATTTAATCTCGAGTACACTATATTTTTTGCTTGATGTGATGGCATCAACTTTGATTTGATATGGACTGCGTGATGCAAAAGTGAAAAATGGTTGCACACACAAACACCCAGAGAAATTAACAAAATAGCCAACAGATGCTTGTAATGAGTCCTGCACGTACACAAACTGATCATAAACCCTCTTATAATGTTCCCAGACTACCTGGAGAGGAGTCCTACTTCTCCACAAACTTTATTGCTTCATTTGAAGCTAAATAAGGTTTCTGCTTTCCGCTTAGCAATTGTTTCCCCCATAAAATGTACAGACAAAATTCATTTACTAGCGTTAAATGTTGAAGTGACTTTTCCCTGCACCAGATAACACGCAGTACACCTCTGTCTCTTTTAAAGGCTGTTACCTTAAGAAAGTGCAGACAGAAATTTCACACTATGGGAAGAAGACAATTTTTCTATCAGAGATAAGCTGATAAGTGTCCTCTGTGGAGAGCTGGGAGTCTGGCTGGTTTGTTTACTTAAGAGAATGGACTCACACTGAACTTCAAATGAACCAGATCTAACGCAGACATCCACAGTAAGCTCAAAACACTGGACGTGAGTTAAAGAGGTTCAGTGCATAAAAAGTACTTGTGTAATTCCTATACCTAACGCCATATAATGCACTCTGAGGAAAATAGCTCCTTAAGTGTAACTAGGGCATGAGGGCCCACTTAAAACTTTTTTTTTTGTTTTTTTTATTGAAATCTGGTTCTCTAGAGGTGTCACAAAAATACACAGTAGATCAATGTTCTTTATCAAACAAGATAAACTGTGAAATGACTGTGCTTCAAAGACAGGTGGTCATAAAGTCTGAAGTGTTAGGTGACCTCAGCAAGTGCCATCTGCCTCACTCCATAAAGAATGCACAGAAGAGCACCAGACTGCTCAAAAATGACAGCAGCGCAGAGCTTTCTAACCTTCTGCTTCATTGTTTGTACATGGCAGAAAGGATACAAGCCAGTAGTATACACCTGTACACGTGTATGATCAATCTTCCTATCCATCTATGTATATCTCTGCCGAAACCATGACAGGCAGGTTCCATCCAACCTCCAAGGCTGAGAATTAAAGCCTGTGCACAAATGTTAAAAACTGCAGTTCCCCCTGTGATCTCTGGGGGCTGACCAAAAGTGAATCAATCCCTTCAAACTTCACAACAGAAATAAATATGGGTATTAATCTACACTGATAATTAAGTTTTCTTTATGTAACACTCTTTTTAATTACATCAACAGGCAGGTGTTAGCTAACATCAGGAGCTTCCTGCTTGCTTAACTGCCCACCAGTCTTCACCTCCACTCTCTCCTCCTCTTTGCCTGTATTGGAGGTTTAGGTGGACTATGACAGTGACAACCTTGAAGCCTCCCACAGCTACTCAAAAGGGCTCGTCAGCAACCTAGAGTTGACAAAGTCTGTCGTTAGTACCAAGTAGTTCTATTCAGGGTTCAACCCCCACTGGTCAAGTGCAAAGGGTGCAACAAGAGTATATTATAAGACAACCTGAAGTCAGCTTGGCATGATTAGAAGTTCAAGTTGACCAGAAAAGGGGTTCTATTAGCCCATGAGAAATCAAAAGAGGAGTGTAAAGCATTTGAAGTAAACATTTTAGACATAAATGGCACACAATATTTAAGATGCAGCTTGTTTGAATTACCAATGTTTACAGATCCAAATGTGAAAATAAACTTAGCAGAAAATCATAGAAAGAAAGATAGAAAGTTCAACTTCTTATAAGCTATAATTGACCGTTTTTACACCTATGGATTGCAATCTTAGCATCAAGCTGGTTTTACTTTACAAATTACTGACCTTTTCTTCACATGCTATTAGCCATATCTAGTGCCTGCTGCACCAGGAACAAGAATGCGAACAACAAATTAGCTTTAATGCCAGTCACAGTTTCGGCCCAGAAGATTACAACAGTCGACCAACTGTCATCCTTGATTTTGCCTTTTTCGCCATCTTAATTGCATACTTTATGTTCCCATGATAAAATTACATAAAACACTAATTTAGATTTGTATGACCTGTAGTATTTAATAGCAGGAGACCCACAATCTCAAGAGTCAAATCTCCAGTCAGAGTGGGAACAGTAGGAGGCGTTCTTTCAACAACAGGAAGCAATGACCCGTGATGGTGGAGCTGCCACTCTCCACAGGAAGTCACACATTTCTTTTCCTCCCTCCTTAGCCTTACCTCCTAGTGATTAAAGGAACATCTGCAAACACAGACAGTCCTCCCTGCTTCCCTTTTCATATTTTACACAAGCAAACTCCAGGAATCATTACCCAACATGAGCTCATCATTAGCACATTCATAATTCAGTGTAATGGATTATGTAATTGCTCCATTAATCAGGGGAGCCACCCCAGCATACTTTCCTATGCATTAGTTTAATTATGGGAAATGCCTCTGTTAAAATAGATGCTGTGTTTGCAGAAGCAGATTTCGAGAATCTCTATTTCCTTAATGTGGGAACTCAAGTTTTGGAAACAGCTTGGGTTCTTGCGGTGCACTCACAGACAGCTCTTCAGTAAAATGTGTCATGGCAGGAGGACAGAGTGGGAAAAAAAGTAGGCAAAAGGGCAAATGCCTTTA
This sequence comes from Parambassis ranga, assembly GCF_900634625.1. NCBI lineage: Eukaryota > Metazoa > Chordata > Actinopteri > Ambassidae > Parambassis > Parambassis ranga. The sequence continues at coordinate 7,503,609 of NC_041039.1, read as the reverse complement.
AGGAGAGCAGTTGTCAAACTCAGGCGTCACTTAAGTCACATAATTTATTGGCTTTTGCAGCCAGCGCCCATGTGAGGGAAAAATGTTCCTGTTGTATATGAAGGTGGAAGCATCTGAAACAGATTAAGACATGTTGATGTGGAGGTACTTGTCATCTGATTCCAGCAGCTGGCATGACTTGTGAGGACTTAATCCAGCAGTGTCATCAGCTATTTGTCAAGGAAAAGAGATAGAGGGCTCTGCACTCCCTGCCTCCTCACTATTGTTGGAAGCTCAGTATGAGAGTCTCGCCTCAGTTTGAGTGACATTCAGCTATCACCACTGAGGGACACTTAGTGCATTTTGGTCATCTCATTCTTATTAAAAAGGTCAGTGACAGGCAGATCCCCCCATGCACTCATAAGTGCACTGAGTGCTGACAGCCTTTGTTGAAAAAAACCTGTTGTTACATAAGAGAAATCACTCTGGATATAAAGAAACTGCAGCACACTTATCGGTTATTTTCCTTGCCTGCTTTCCTCCCCCAGATTGTACTCAAAGCCATTTCTTTCTTACTTTTGCCTTGTTCCTGCACTTGGAGGGAGAGTGGGAGAGCCTTAAAATTAATATGTATTTTATACCACTGCATACATACAGTCCATAATAAACCTCAAATCCAAACAGGGCCTGAGCAATTGGTCCTTCAGTCACTACCTACACAAAACAAACAACTAAATGGTTTGTGGTTACTGTCAAGATGCTGGCAAAGCTTCACAAGGCTTAAAGCCTCCTGCCAATAACTAAGCCAAACAGAGAGACACACACAGAATAAAAGATGGCAAGAAATGTTTTTTTTTCCCATTGTGAGAAATGCCCATGTAATGCTTGAAAAATAAGAAGAGCTTACACATTCACCTCGCTGAAGTGACATTTAAATAAGTAGGAGCCATTTTCTTCCTCAATCCCTGTATCCCTCCCTGTCCTCCCGCTCCCTCTATGCCACTGTAATTTGAAGCTGTCACAAACAAATCCTTCTCACAGACCTTTCCAAATGTCAGGTTCTGTCAAACAAGATGACGGCATCCAAAAAAATCTGGCCCTTGGAAACTTCTGTCAGAAAAACAGAGGAGTTCAAGAGCATCATGCATATTTATGGACATTTGTAAATTCACCCATTGCACAGTAGCTGGAGTAAGAAGAACATAATCTTGACTCCACATTTTACAAGTATTGCTCAGCATTCATACCTGTGTTTATTTTTCAGTGCAGGGAATTATTTATTTGTAGTTTTCTTCTCAACTGCTTCCTGTAAAATCATCATCATCTTATCTCTTCGACCAGATTCTGTCTGACCCTGCGATGTCCTCAATCAAGTTCTGCTACAACACTACATCTGTCTAAAAATTTAGCATTGTATGCTGCTTAACAGATACCTGATGAGAAATCAGTTCCCTAGCCCATTACTATCTGCAATTTATACAATTATTACCAGAAAATAGCCAGTAATTTTCCTGCTTTTTCTTAGTTGAAAAAACAGGTAAACCAAGAAAAATCAAACCAGGGACACATGATATAACAGGCAACACAACTGTATCACCAGATATTGGCCTTATAATATCACTGGCAAAAATCTGTGCATTTTTAGAAAAAAGGGCAGCTGAAAATGTAAAATGTAAAAACACTAAACATCAAATTTTGGGGCTGATCATTTAAAAAAAATAAAAAAATCAGACACACGATAAGTAGCCTACATGCAACATTGTCAGGGGCAGAGTTTTACAATGAAAGTGGACATAATGGGGTCACTGTGCACCAACTTTCCAGTCTCTAACCATACTAGTTAGTAGGTTACACAGTCTGATATCACGTTAAATAGTCAACTAATTTAATCTTTTGTTTTGTGAACATCAAAATGATCTAACACTTTTGTGAAAGGTTGCGGTTTACAAATTACAAAAAGTGAAAAAAAAATGTGGTGCAGGCACAAAATTATGTATATACAGACTGTGCTTTGCCTTAAGAAAGACATGACTTAAATCAGCACCATCATCTTGCAAACATGTGGTCTACTCTGCTACCTGTGTTGCAGACAGTGCTGGGAGCACAGTAAACACTGAGTCACAGGTTATATCGGCCAACCAATGAATCTGTCAAGTGCTACTCTGAAGTTTGTTGCAGGTAATAAAAAAACATTTAGACAAAAGGAACGAAAAAAAACTTAATACATATTTCAACCCTCAGTAACAGGCAGGCGCTGCAGTGGAAGCTTGGCATAGGTCAGAGACAATGTAGTGACTATGCATTCACATTCTACATAATTGTAATAACCTCTGGCACAAAGAAAGTTAACAAGAAACTGTTAGCAGAGTCTGCAATCTCAAGAGTCATTTTACTGCCCTGAGTGTGAGGCGATGAGATGAGGGAGCGCAAGAGGAGCTAATCAACTCTTACTCTTCAGTGGCATTTTATGCACTGCCACATGTCTGCCACTGGTTCGACATGCACAAAGGCCACATAGCATCAATAAGTCAACACGCTGCTATGGCAGGAGTGGATCCAGACTCTTCAGCCATGGAGAGAGAGGGAGACACATCTTATAAGTGCAAGTGCAAAATGAAATTAATTTTGCAGATGAACTGCTTGGGGGAGTTTCATGAGTGAAAATAGCGAGCATAAAGGAAAATTTAATGTAAAAAGAGAAAGAAGATCTGATACCAACTAGATGACCTGGTATGGATTGAATTGCTAAAACTGCATTTCTTAATATATTGCATGTGTGGAAAAAAGAAGCTATAGTTTGTGCTGTGTAAGATGCTGAGCAAGTAGAGGTGGTGGGTGGAAACAGGGAGGAAGAGGGTTTACTGGAGCAGGAGAAAAAAAAAGCCTCTTCTGTTTTGATTTTCAAGTTTTCGCTGCCATCATCTAATCTGTGCCACATCGTGTCTACATGTCCAGAAGGCCAGACTGTTTTTTTTCCTAATTTTTCCTCTCCGTTGCCTTGCATCAGGCACAGGATCTGAGGCTTTAATATGGCTGCCAGTGAGGCAACAGCCATTTAATAACAATGCAATAGTTCCTCACAGCAGTAGTCCAGTGTCGCTCATACACCCCGCCGTGTGCAGATGGTACATTGTCTGTGATTTACGAAAACATTCTCCTTTCTGATATGCTTTTTCCTTTCCCTCCAACACACACAAACACTCACTGCCCTTTCTGTCAGCAATATTTAACTCTCATCTTGATGGAAACAACATACTTATGCTCTGCGGCCCATACAGTCATATTTCGTAACAGGTCAGACAAAGTGGCTGCCCCCAGAGGTTATTTGAGAGTGTGCATGTTTGTGTTTGTGTGTGCGTGCTTAGTGGTAAGCTTCTTGCATGTGCCTCACAGCCTCCCGCAGTGGGGGACATCTGGAGGAGGCGTTACCGTGTAGACAGAGAAAAGAAGAAGAGTTCAGGCCTGAAAACATCATTCTCCAAGGACATAACTGGCTTTCATTAACATACAAAAGGGAGAAATGGTGGTCGAGATTTATTCAAATCAACACGGCTAATGTCGCCATAAGACAGTCACCTTGCCAAGGTACCCTAAAACTCAATCTCTCCATCAGTGGCCCTTCCCCCGACTCACCACTGAGAGCAATTAGGGCACATTTTGATGAAAATGACCAGTAATTCAGTGAAGGGAAAAGCTTCAGAACAACCATTTCACAAGGTAGATGTTCATTATGAGCCAGCAGGGAAGAGGCTCCTCTTAATAGAGTGCCAGCTATAAACATCCCTCATCATCACCAGGCCTGCCATTTGATCTCACCTCTGGGGGTTCTGTGCCGGGCATCTTCATTCATTTCTTCTGTGTTTCACTGTTTACTCAGTAATGGACTCTGCCCGGAGAGTTGTTAAGAGGAACAAAGTGAAAGTGCCCGACACTCTGCTGAGGCGGTGATTAACGACTGAATTAGAAAACAACTCCAGGTCACCTTCTTTAACATTATGATGGATGATCTAATGTGAGAATCTGATAGCCTTTATTATAGGTGAGACAGAACCTGGATCACAGGTGGAGCGAGCCGACAGTGTGTTTACAGTGTGTATCAACTTTTCCTTTAATCAGCAATCAATAAACACTACGCTGTAATTAAACCTAAAAACAATGCAGGGAGGATCAAACTGGGGATGGCTTTATGGCCTCCATAATAAGCATGTCGCTGATGAGTGCGCATGCAACTGTGTCCACCACTGTCTGTAAAGCGTTAGTTAGCGATGCCCTAGTTCAGCTGTGTATATGCCATCTCTCCTGTCACAGGCAGTTTACAAGACTGGGAATGAGGGTTGCCATCTGTCCCACCTCTATGGGGTGCACAGAGGGACGTTTTGCACAGTTTTGGCATGCCTGACTTCCCCTAATGCTGCACAAATGTTTAGAGACATTACATAAGCAGCGAGACCTTCACAAGGGTAGAAGGGGGGATGGAGATGGATACGTGCAGCAGAGGACAAGAAAAAGCAAGAGAGGAAAAGAGATAAGGATGTGTGAAAGAACAGCCCTGGTCCAGGCATCCTTCTGACTGCAGTGCACGTCAGACAATAGTGCTACAGTGTTACTATAGGTTCCATATAGAAGGTGAAATATGAATAAGGAATTCCAGTTTGAGGGCATTTCAAACACCAAGGCCTAATAGAAGGTGTTTATGAGCCAAGATTGTATACATTTGGAGAATATTTCACAGCTAAATTATCTCAATTAGGGGATCTAAAATTACATACCACAATCTGGATCACAGTTTAGCTAAACTCCTGTGATCACATGATTACAAGTGCATATGGTTGCCTAGATACTATGTCTGTCACTTCAACTTAAGGCTCAAATCCCAGCATCCAATTCACACTAAGATTTTATTTTATTATATTATCAGAAGTTAAATGTACAATATTAAGTATTTTTATTCACCCGCAGAAGGCTGATGAAACATACTGATGACCACCACCACAGTGACCTGGCTTGCCACAGGAAACATGAGACAGGCTGGGGCTAGCTGACTAAGGAATTAATAAAATGATCTGTACGACTCATCAAAAAAAAACATTGTTCAAGATTGTCTGATTGCTCAAAGCTAAAAAAAATATTTTAGCCAGAAAAATACTAAAAAAGAACATTTTCCTTTAAGACATTCTACAAACAATACCATCCGATCTCATTTGAAGTGCATGTGTGTGCTTTATGATATAGTTAACAAGTGGCCAAAGTAGGAAATGACACTGAGCTCAATTAAATTTAGCTTCTGCTTGCAGGAAGAAGAGAAAAAAGTAATGCACAGAGCACTAAAAGGAAAGGCAGGTTTGGGAGATAGGAGCAGCAGCATGACACAGACAAGTCCTGCAAATAGCAAAAAAAAAAATATGGGAGCAAAATTCAGTTTGTACACTGACATAACAGCAGCATGTACTGCAAGGGAAAAGGGAGAGAAACCGATTTCCAAGCATGCATAGGTTGTTTATTTACCCAGCCGTACACAGCCGACTGGAGCTGTCAAAAAGAGAGAATTTTCCCAGCGCTGACAATACAGCCCAGTGTAGTTAACTTTCAACACTCTGACGTTTAAAAAATAAAAATAAAAAATAGGTAGTAAAAAAGCTCTCCTAAAAAAAGTTTTTTACCATCTCATTCTAAAATAGCTTCTTCTGTAGATTAATTACAACTTAAACTTTGTATTTTCTAATTTTGGAAAAAAGACTCAATGTGGCCTCCAAGAGTGAGCATGCCACACTGACACAAGCACCGGGAGCTCAGTACTTGCTGTGTGTGTGAGTGCATGGTAAATTCGACACTTAACACTTTTTTTTCAGGATTAGAGTTTAGAGTTAATCAAATTAAATCGAGTTAAATTCAAAATTATGTGACAATTGGAACTGAAATTAAAAGAGCAGGAAGGCAGATCCAGAAAACACTGAATTTTCCTCTTTAAATTTAAAACTTACATTTCCTCATGATTTCCCGTCTGTGGACCGGGAAATCACATTTTTCCCCTTATCTGGTAAAAACTGTTCTAGACTTTTTATGTTTTTGTTGTACATAAAAGAACACAAAAATATCTTTGAAGTCTTAATTTAGGCATTAATCTTTATGACTTTTTTTCAGTCATTAATGGTGCTGCATCTTGATGCTACACTAGCCTTGTGTGTGTGTGTGTGTTACACACACACACACAAGGCTACATTCCACCCACTCACTACCTGTGGTGATCTTAGTCACTGATTTTATCACTTACTTGTATTGCATACACACTGCGAGGTTTCCTTGTGTAGATTTATCTCTGTTAATGGTGCTATATGAAATGCACACATATCTATGAAAACATCTGAATTTGCTGACAAAATGAAGCAACCCAGCAGTTTCCTCAACTGAATAGATATACAGCGATAAGCTACAGATGCTGCGTGATAAAGTGTTGCAGGCTTCGCAGGCCAACAGAGCAGAGAGGGATCTCGCCGTTACCATGGTGGTCCTTCTCCCTCCTTCATAGCCTGCCCTACAATTAATGATGCACAGTGATTTTCCTGGAACCACCACCCATCCTGTGTATGCGCGGTTGTATGTATTTATATATGTGACCGTGTTTGCATGTGAGTGAAAGCTAATTTTCATCTACTGCGCACCAGAGGAATAACCTCCGAATTTGTATTCAGTAATGAGACAAGGTCTGGGAATGATGGGGAATTTGTAAGCATGCAACATCTCCCATAATTCCATTTAGTAGTCCTGTAAACACTTATAAATGCAGGAGATAGTTACAGCAGCCCCCCCTGCTTTCATCTCTCATCAGACTCACACATCTCCAAAGAAAGCAAGGGCAGAAGAGAGGGGGAAGATACTGCAAATCACATTATAGCACATGAAATTAATCCAGCCTCCCCAAACATTTGGCCTTCACACAGTTTAACCTTCAAACTGCTTTTTACTCCCTTGCACAAGGACTTCATAAAAGCCCCTCTGTCACATCCGAAAGAACAAGTCTGACGTTACAACAATGGCACTGATGAGGTAATTATTCAATAGGATCCTTCACTGTGCTGATGATACGTTGTAATTTCATTTCATTTACGTCTGTTTCATAATGTAATACACAATTGAGTGGGGGCACTTTACGTCCCCAAAGACCACTTCCTCCTTAAGATAATAAAAGCCTTTTGTGCTTGCCTTTGAGAAATCCTTGGTGGATTATGTGAGAGTGGACTCAGGAGCACATCAATTAATATGCATTAAACGAAAGTGTATTAAGTTGTAAGAAAATAATTAATAACTCTAATTGCTGTGCTGCTGCTTTGCCCGACGACATCATACCTTAACGCTAACAACACCGTGTCTGACATCGCCTACAGGGGCCAAAGTACAAGTATGACTTGACCTTTTACATGCCTGAAAGACAATGCACTTCCACTTTATTACATAGCCACCTCACTCAGTTGCTCCCTCCCCTGATACTAGAGTGGTGCAAGGTAAAAGCACATCCAATCCAATAACAGCAGAGAAATCCCAGCTAACACAGACATCACATGAAGTCCGGCTGTGCAAGTTTCAGCAGGAGCAAAATACATCTGTTTGTGTTAGAGAATACTGTAGATCTCTTATGCAAGCCCTATCACCGGATCTTGTCTCTTTGTGTAGCACTGAGAATAGTGCTGGCACAGGGTTCCACTTTCCCTGTTACCATGAAAAAGACATCCACGGCTCTAATTATCCTTTACCCCTGTGTAGCTTCGGAGAACACAATTGCTGCTACTGTCAATGAAATTATAGCAATGGGGGAGTAAGCAATGACAGCAGAAAAATCTGATAGTCCCCCTCCCACCTCCCCTGACACCACATACAATTGAACATGGTGAAAAGACGAAGATGCAGAATGCCTCAAGAGAAAAGAGAAGCAAAGAAATGGGCATGACAAGTTAACTGTTTCTTTGACATATCTTTTCAATATAGTATTTCTGAAGGTTAGAGGAGTTCTGAGAGAGTTACTGCAACTGAGTAATGACACCTTGAGATACACTCAGTTATCTGCTTTGACCAAGAGCAAGAAATACTGTCTTGATCAGTTTACAGTTCTACTTCTTTTTTTCTAGCTAAATCAATCTTGCCTTTGGTTGGAGATAATGAGCGTGTTCGGCAGGCTTCAAATAAAGACCGTTGCTCTTGGGCTCCTCAGCTCAACACAGTCACATCATACACTTTTGAGGAAGGCAAAAAAAGAGAAGTCTTAACCTTCAGAGACCAACTGAAAACACATATTCAAATTGGCCTAAAAGAATCCCAGTAAGGCGTTTACTTGCACTGCTGCCCCGTCCCTATTTCCTCACCTACTTCTAGATCCAATCCAATTGTTTTCAAGCCTGACAAACAAGCTACCACAACAACAGAATCATTCTCATCTCTGCAGGATCAAAGAGTCTATCGAGAGGTAGTGAGTACAGACAGATATACTAATTTTCTCACAACAAGCACTCACGCTCATTCAAAGGACATACACACAGGTTTTACCAGCACAGCAGCACAGTATCTTTACATGAAATGATCCTTATTAAAACCACAGTGAACATTAGATCATAATATCTGCAGCAACAAAGACATTCTACAGAGAAAAAAATACATAGGAGGCTGAGAGGTACTTCTCTGTAGCCTTTGTAACCTGTTCATATTAGAATTAGACTCTTTGTACAAGTGTTATATTACAGTAATTTTTAGGGCAGATTCATATAATCGCTATTAAATGACTTGTCACTATTAAAAAGCCAGCAATGTATTCTTTTTTACAGCTACATGTGCTTCAGAGAATATGCCCAGAATATTTTAAATAATACAGTTGGATCACTCCGCACTGGACAAACAATGTGATGACACCTTCCTTAAATGGCTTTGTACATCACAATCTAGTTGGCAACTTTCACTCCTCGACTCTACACAACCGTCTGCTAAGCTGTGATGCATTCACTGCTATGTGCTGCAGACAGGGCCAAAAACATTCAAAATAAAGTCAGATAAACAATACTGGACACATAATGTGATGACAACATGTGTACATTACCCTGAGCATCTTTCTCTGTTAAACACTTTATATTGGTACCTATCTGGGAGAGGCTGATATCAGTCCGTAATAGCCGCTGACTGGTGTATCATTTGGGCTAAACTTCAAATTCTTACATTTTTTCATCTATCAATCAAACACTTAAAACTATAGAAGAATGGAAGAAGCAAAAGGTTGTCCCACTATACTGGGTTGAGCACTAAAACCTCACAAGAAACACACTTGAAGTGTAAAAGAAAAACTCTGCAGCAGTCAGAATTTTATCCATGACATATTTGCTACCAAAGCCCAGCGGGTGTACTGTGACTCTGAAACACACTCTGTCTCGCATCCACAGCACTTCTAGAGAAGCTGCTCTCATAAATCCCTTCTAATGGTGGCTGGCGAGGGAACTTTTTAACACAGAACTTAGCTGCTGCTGTTATTCATCCGTGCAGCGAAGAGTCTCGGGATGATGGATGGTAATAAATATTGCACGGGGCTAACAGAGGTCCCCTCAGAGACGTTCAATTGCCTTGAGTGATAGGGTGCTGCTCGGCAACACGGGAGAGGATGGCAGAGGGCAGGCTCTTCACGGGGTCGGCTAACTGAGTCTGTTCAATTTCCTTTGTGGAAACATGACAGTCCCCATTCTAAATGATAACACTGCCTCACAATGTGGGAAAGTAAGTGGAAAAACTGTGGACTTCCTGAAAAGTTTCTTAGAACTGACTGAAAAAAAGCTATCCAGTGATAACTGTGAATTACCTGGCATGTAAGGATAAAGAATACAGCTCAGTGTTGTGACCACTTTCCTGCTGCACTTGTGACCAGGGTAGTTTAATGGAGCTTCATGACAAGTGAGCTCTGTTGAGCTGATCTGACCACCATCTTAACTGCTTACTTGACGCAGATGTCCACACTGCACACATCTGTAGTGGCCTTATATTCCTTCAGGCACACACACATACACACACCCTCCCTGGTCCAATACATTGCACATGGGCACCCATAAGACAGACAAAGAGCTGCTTCACCAAGGTCATCTCTTACTTAGCTTGCAGGCATCAACTAATTTACATTGATTATATCAAGATTACTTTTTAGGTGTTGTGCCAGGAGGAAAAAAATCATCTCAGTTGACAAGAACAAATTACTGACAAAGATGTTTTTAATCATAAGAAATTATATTTCTTCATTAATCCAACACATGTCCTGTTGTCATATTTAGAGTAATCCGCAGATTATTTTGTTCAATAATATGTAAGACAACTTCAGTGTATGTAATTAACAAGTTAACACAAGGCAATTAGCAGCTCTTTCATACACTGTCTGCACCCAACAGTGGCTGTAAACACAAAGATACACTTTCCCTTTTCAAGTTTATACACAACTACAACAAACAGGATACATTCACCTGGATTAAATGCAGCATAGTGTACAAAAGAGGGTGCACACATCCTGGAGGCTCTATAGGAGACAGTGACAGGGGGCATCCCACTGAAAACCAGAGGCCCGTTTTGGTTTCATTTTAGACTACAAACAGATAAAGCTTTTTACTCATTTGCAACTAAACCACAACATCCTTTTTGGTAAGATTCCTCAGGGCAAAAAGTCACCAGATGCAGGTGTTTGATCTCTGAATCAACTGCAATGCAAAAACTTCTCTGTAGTCATCTTCTTTAAAGCTCCTCTTACATGTGAAAGGTCAGTGTGTGTGCTGTGTGATGCAGCCTGAAAATATGCTTCCTTGTGATGACTTGTGTGTGTGTGTGTGTGTGTGTGTGTGTTTTAAAGATGCACAGGCTAAGCAGCAAGATTACACAGGATGACGTCTTCTACAACACAATTCTGCCAACAAAAACTCACTCATTCGGATCAAGTGTGTGGTATTTAGGGGATTTATGAGCGAACAACCTCGCTGGAAAGCGCAACACAGCTACACAACTCTACAACCCTTCAACACGCACACACACTCACTACTAATGCACTTCCTATTTTCTTTTAACCGACACTCCATAGTAGGGGCTCTTGCTGTGTGTGCAGAAACAATATAGTCCCTGCGTCTCTTTGCAGAATAGATGAGCAGACACAGGAGGGAAAACGCGGGCTAATTCCACGTTTGACAGAGCAGCTTCTTTTTTTTCTCCCGTGGTCAGAAATAATGCCCCTGTGTGTCCAACCCACCCGACCGTTCCCCATCTTCATGGCGCAGTAAGGTGGACACACATGGTCAGAGGCTGTATGCGGACCTGAAACCCGACAGCAGCCGGTCTTGTAGCTCGTTTGAAACCCCCCCTTCAACAAAACTGAATTAAAATCCGTGTTGTTGTTGCTTGTGTGTATCTGCAGCCTTCTTACCTGGATGAATGATGTCTAATCGCAAGTTGAGAAGCCGACTTTTTTAAGCACACGTCGGCGGCGGCAGCATCATCCGCTTCGGGGACAAATGTTTCATGTGAAGATTTGGAGTAATTCTGATTCCACCTTGTTAAATCCTCCGTGCGCTACAAAAGCGGCAGACGGGAAGAAAACGACCCGGATAGAGGAGTGATAACCTAACAGGGAACGAGTCCTTGTTTATTAGAATACGGCCGAGCATAAACGCCGAGTAGGTGTCTCTAACTGTTTCACTGCTTTATTTTTTTTTCCTCCCCCTCTCTCTCCTCCTCCTCTCTCTCTCTCTCTCTCTCTCCCTCTCTCTTTGGCTGTAGTCACACTGTGTCTAACTCTCCTTTTTTATCAAGGCGGGGTCTTGGGTCGTTTAAACCAATGACATAAACCAAGAAGAAGGAGAAGAAGAAGAAGAAGAAGAAGACCCCCCTTCTCCTTCTCCTCCTCCACACACCACACACACACACCTTCTGCTCACATGGTTAGCAGCTCAAATGATGTGGTCAAATGAGAGAATTTGGTTTCCCTCCACATATCTCACTCTTTTTTTAAAGTGTGTAAAAAAGAGTGTAAAATCATCTAATATGACCACACAAAAAAAAACTAAACACATTACTAAACTATTTATTGATTGATTTGGATTTAGGTCCAAAATTATTTACTATAAACCCTTTTTCTGTGATGCTTACAGCACTGAAAGAATTACAGTGTGTGTGTGTGTGTGTGTGTGTGTGTGTGTGTGTGTGTGTGTGTGTGTCTTGTCAGTGCAGATGATTTGAAACTTGGTGTCAATCAACTCTCTCAAAGACAATCAGAAACAGGATGCAGTGTCACAAGATGTGACCCTAAAACATGTGATCTGACATGACACAAAGAGTGGTGTATGCTAACAAAGCTATAGTAGCAGAAGGCAAACATGGAACAAAAAGTAACTTATTAGCATTTGTTCTGACTGACAAATCTATCAAGTGCTTTTTCCCATACGACGATGCATTGTTTCAGTATATACCTCTGCCATGTGTCTTTTGTTTTGGTTGTAAAAAATGTCAGTACAAACAGTCCATGTACTACAAAAAATCAAAATTGGGAAGATGTATTTTTAATTACCACTCTGAAACTGGAAATTAACCATTGTCCATGGTTTTTCTTTTTTATAAAAAAAAACTTTTATCTGATTTTCTATTGTGTGTCCATGAATGAAAATCTCAATTTGGTCTTTAGTTAATCTTTTTTGTTATGATCTGAAAATTGTTCTGACAAGTTTGACACTCACAGTCTCTCAAATGTATTTTTTTTATGTTCCTTTTCCTTTGACGAGGCTTAACAGGTTACACTCAAGGACACTGACGTGACAAGTTTTCTGGTTAAACACATTTCAAGTTTTGCAATTAATGCAATTTGTTTTTGGGCTACTGTGCACTATACAAGAGGCAGAGTACTCACCATGAATTCAGGGTCACACATGCAATGGGAGAGAGAGACAAAGAGGGACCACCTAAAGACTTTAATGAATGTACGTATATGACCCCTGAGTGCAGAATGAGTCATCAGTACCTTTTAGTTGGTTTTAAGGGCTTGAGACTACTGCAACAAAACCATTTTGGTTTAATATGGAAATTAACCTCTATGTTTTGATTGTTTTTTTGTTTGTTTTTTTCATTTATGCATGTTAAAGTTGAGATACAGACAAGAAACGGCAAGTGGCCTGACATCCAACAAAGCTCCCCCTCTGGGATCAAATCCTACAAACGCTGTTATCACAGACACACAGTTTTTGGCTCCATCTCTTATCAGCATTGTTTTGAGATACAGCTGTTTTCAGTAACAAGTTCTAATAACGCCCCTGTACACACCTGCATCCTTGTTGTACTGGATTTGCATCTGAAACCTCTTTGTCACATGGAAAAAAAAGACATGAGGAGGTGCTTAAGGCGGTACATGTAAAACATGTTGTTTCACTGTCAGCTGTCTGATTCTGGCTGTTACCTGAAACTGCTGGCTCAGAGCCTGCCAGAGTATATGTGTGTGTGTGTGGTCAAAAAACTGAACTAAACACATCCCGACTTTAACCAATCCCAGTGACAGGGATTTATATATTAAAAAAAGGAGGAAAACAAATATTTACCAATCTGCATTTCAGAGGGGTATGGCAAAAGCTGATATATAAATAAATAAATATGTAAAAAAAACACACAGCTCTCTGCATAATCAGATAAAAGAGGCACACAAGAGCGAATGTGCTTTCTTTTTTTAAATTTAGCTGAACAGGCATTTTAGTTGGCCTATAATGTCACCACATGGAATTATGACTGTGTCAGTGCTGCTCGAGTTGGCAGTGAATCTATAATTTATTGTATTGCTTTAACATACTGCGCAGATATTTGTGTTTCACCCCATTAAACTGTACATATAATTAATGGTTCTCTTTAGAATTGATCATGGTGAATACAAGCTGAATACAGCTGAATGAAAGCTCATAAATGAGCACAGTCATGTGAGTAAAATGTTTTTACGTTTGCTTCATGTATAGGGAGCATTTTGTTTCCTCAGAAAGAGGGGGAGGTTGTACAAATCTCAATAGTAATATTGATTCTGTTCGGAGTTCCTTGTGATTTCTCTGCGGTAGTTGTTCTGCACATGGTGCTCTAAGGGTAGAAAATTTAATTTAGTAACACAGTTTGATTGTGTTGTACATACAGAACTCACCCATGCACAATTGATTTGACAAGACTATGGGGCAAAGCACATGACCCAAGTGCTTTGTGACATCACATGATTGATTGTTTTACTGTTCCTTTTTTTTGGGAACTTGTTGAACAAAAGACACATTCATCCACTGATATACATTTGCAGGAGTGGCTCGAGATTTTCCACATTTTCAATTTCATTGCTGCACTTCTGCGTGGTCACTCCGTGAGGTCAAGTAAATGGCAGCAGATTGTGTGAAGTGCCAGTCAGGGCACTCGGTGACTTCAATTATCTACATCCCATTTTCCACTTTTCATTTCTCCATTCTGCCTGGCCTCCATATGCTCCTATATTGATCTGTCCATCAACAATTGTCCACCTCTTGTCAGAAAACTGGCTCTGTGTAGGGATGGTGCACAGCACAGCCCCTCAGTGGGATAATTATGCAGGAAAATGACTGTAGCAAAATTGTATCTATGATGTTTACAAAAACAGATTGGCCATTACAGATATTCCGTGCTCACACTAGAAGCACCAATCAAAGAAAAACACAGCTATTATGTGAAGGGAATAAAATTTAGATGACCTTAGAGGCACCCCTTCTTATTCAATACAAAATGTACACATGTAAAAAAAAGTACAAGCTACTATTATATGTGAAGAAAAGGGTGCAGATATGTCCTCCACTCCCACTGATCATATGCTCTTCGAGAATATTTTGTTTCATTTACCAGAACACAGCCTGAAGTTGCTTATAAATTTAATTTAAGATTTCACCTGTTTGTCTTCAATCCCAAATATCATGGGATTGATGAAAAGCAAAAAGAGAACACATTCCTTTTTCATTAGCCAGTTGGGAAGTGCCTTATTTTTTTAACATGCAAAACCACTTTACACTCAATCCACCGCAATATAAATCATCTCAGTGGAGATAGAGAGGAGGTCTTGAGCATCGAAGGAATTTATGCCATCCTATTAGAAGATGTGGTATAGGTTCAGCGTAGAGCCGTATCAGACTTTCTTATGTTGAACCCTGACCCCGATCTCCATACTGACAAATTCACAGGCTGAGTTCACGGCGAGTCTCTGTGGAACACCCTGCAACGTACTATCCACACTGTGGTCTCTGGAGACGCACGTCTATCAATCTCCAGATGAATTATTGAAGGCACAACACCCCCACCATGGTTTTCACATTGGTTGGAATTAGTGGTTGCTCCAGAATACAAGGACAACATTACATTAGAATTCGAGGGGCTCCTCCTTTTTTTTTTTTTTTTATAATTTTGTTTTCTTTTTCGATGATATTCTGATATATTATATATTCTGATATACTTTTTTAACTTTTTTCTTAATTGATGTAGTATTTTATTTTTAAAAAAAAAAATTCGAGGGGTAAATTTGTTTACTTTTCTTTGCTCATTTTTTGTGTGAAGGCTAGTCATTTTTCCATCTGTCAATTCCCTCCTATATATCAGTTGCTCTCCCTTGACTCTGGACCCCCTCCCTGCAGACTTGTATCTAAATGATTTTTCCCTCACATATTCTGCTCCAGCACAATTTTGATGTGCCGGCTTTTATTTGTTTTTTGTTGTGTTTGTTTGTTGGTTTGTTTGTTTTGGGTTTTTGTTTTGTTTTGTTTTTTTTTTTTTGGGGGGGGGGGGGGTTACATATACACTGCATTATGAATAAAAATCAGCCTCAGTCACTGTTATCTCAGTTGCAAAGGTCAGTGTGCCACAATGACTTCATCTCACCTACTCAGAGGGTGCCGCATGTCCAGCACACGTGAAGCCTGTACTTTTGCTAATGAGGTGGTAGGGCTTCGCCATGTAGGGATAAAGAGGGGCTGAACTGCTCAGACCCCCAATGGATCTGCTTGAACTTGTAAAATAGGATTGACACCACCCTCAAAATGAGCTCACCATGTAGGAACAGCAGACTGAGCCCCCCAGGAGGTTAAGCTGAGTCAAGTCTCCTAATGATGTTTGTAATTTTGGAAGCTAATGACATGCACTATGAACTGGAAGATTGTGTGTAGGAGATGCCTCTCGTTGTCAAGTGTTAAAATTAATGTCTCAAAGAATTATAACGATTGTGGAAATCCCAGAAACACACACATTGTTGTGTGCTATTAAGCGTCTGCTCTCAATTTGCTAAGCTCCGATACATCATCCATCCATCCATCCATCTTCTTAAACTTCGTTGTCCTCTATCCCAGCTGCCCACGGGTGGGAGGTGGTGTACACCCTGGAGAAATTGCTATAGCAAAGCTCCAATTAGATCAGTGTGGTACAATCATGGGAAAATTAGTAGAAATGAAGTTACACTTGCATACAGCACAAAGCTACAGCTAACAGTAAAAAAGTGCTTATGCTCTCTGCAACATGTCCTTATGAAACAATGCCACATTTGGACAGTAAAGCATCATTTCTGATAACCGAACATGTAAATGTACTACCCAACATATGACATGAGCTACGTTTTTGTTCATGTTTATGATATTTGGCACATTGCCAGACATCATGTGAACATGGATGCAATTTCCCCATTGTGGGACTAATAAAGGTTTCTTAATGGAACTGATAAAGCTGGAAGAATCCAAGTAAAAGGAAGTTGGTGGAGGATGGTAGACAAGTATATCTTAAAAACATCTCATCTTAAAACATCTTGTCAGAAACTATGACCCTGAAAATTCACAGCACTTAAAAATAAATCACCATTGTCAGAGGGGGACTTGAACTCTGGACTCCTGGGTGAAAGACCACAGCAGTGTTAGTGCCACAACCACTCCTCCAATCTCCTGACATGGACATTGGCAGCTCCCGTGTCCTGTGATCAGATGATGTCAGGCCATACATTCACCACCCAGTATAAATGTAACCCTGTGTTATAATAATAATGTCATTTATGCATGCACAATTGACTGAAAAGCCACTAATAGGGATACCTGGTTGGAAGGTATATCCTGCAAAAACAAGGCTCCTAGACATTCACCGACAAATGATGTCTCAGACTGAAGCAAAACAAATATGCAATTAAACAAATTCAAATCCAAATCTGAATGTTTTTTCCTTTTACCGCATGTTTAGTGTAGTTGTGCTGTTTATGGATGAGCAACATGTGCACACACATCCGTCTCATGTGCAGCAACAATAGCAAACATTTACGCAAGAGCAACCACATAGGAGGAGGCATGCATGGCGACATGCATAGTCAACATGTTGATACGATTACTCTGTAGGCCGCTCCCTGTGTTTTAGGCTGGTCATTAAAGACCTATTTGAAGACTTTGTCAATAGGTGCCAAGACAACAAGAAGCAACATCGCTCCCTCTATGCTCAACACCCCCCCCTCCCCTCCATCCACTTGCTTTTCTTTTCTCTCATTAATATGGAAATGAGTTGCTTATTGTTGTTAGAGAAAGGGAAGAAAGCTGTCATGTCTGTGGTGACAGACTCAATGGATGTGTTTGGATTGCAGGGCTTGCTGTTTTCCGAGAGCATGTCTTATCTTTGTTTAGGCAGCGAATCAAAAATGTAAACATCACTTCATTAGCATCTGTCAGAAAGCTTAACGCTATGATTTTTAATACATGGCTAAACCTCTGAATAGGCAAACAGGCCTCGTTATTCTGTCTCTTCTTTCATCTCCACTTTGTGTACTAGTTAATTTCTCAAAGGGAAACTTATTTAATCCTCTGCCTTGCCAGTGAAAGCCACATAGTGCAGCTCCATCTTCTCCCTCTGCTAGTAGCAGAGTTGCTTTATTAGGCCACACATTTTCTGCAGGTGGCTGATCACTTTTACACTTTATCTCATTTGCAAAATAAAAAAGAATCACTTTTTTAGTCAGATGAAAAACAATTGCAAAAAGATTTGCAAACGTTAGATAATGAATAAAACATAAGTTGGATGCACCACTCTTAACCTTTAAGAGAGATAAAAAAAAAAACTTCCAGCCAATCACCAACGCTATCAGTATCATACTTCATCCACTTCATCAAGGCTTTCTCCTCACCTAGCATTTACTCCAAGTATACCTGCTCATTGTGAAGTGATACTATAATTACTGGGATATGACCAAAAGCAGCCAAGATTAGGTACATGCAGCTACTTAACTCAATTAAGTGCTTTGTTTATATCCAGATTTGCCTGTTGCAGGGGTACACACGTGTCAGAACTCTGATATTTTCTGTTTTTCCAAACAATCTGACCTCGTCATAGGATCCGTAGGTGTCATCAGTTGGCTGTTGTTGCAGCTGCAATGTCCAAGCCAGAGCACCTCTCAGACTGAGTCACAAACACAAGCTGAAACTCTCCCTAAAAACAGAGGGAAGCAGTCACAAAGACATACTGATGGTATTACAGGGATGTGTGATAGATTTACGTGAGTAAATGTCAGCAGCTCCTCGGGGAGGTATGCACGATAATAGACTATGATTGGTGCTGCACATATTTGTTCCACAGCATGGGGTCAGTCTGTAGGTTTATCTTGAACAAAGTGGACACAGATCAGTGATTACAATCTAATACAATTCAATGAATACAAGTGGAGCCTATAGTAGCTGTCAATGGCAGACATGAGGTACACCCTGGACAGGTCGCTAGTCTAAAGCAGAACTAACATAGAAAGACAAACAACCAAGTCACACCCACACCTAAGGACAATTTAGAGTCCCTAAATAACCTAAGATTCTTCGATTCTTTGGTATGCGGAAGGAAGTCTGTACCTGGAGAAAACCTACACAGATGCAGGAAGAACATGCAAACTCCACACAGAAGAATCCCAGTCAGATCCGAACCAGGAACCTTCTTGCTGTGACAGTGTTATCCACTCTATGACCCATGGGCTTTCTGGAGAGTGATTTCTGATCGACTCACTTTTGGTTCCATCCTCAAGAGGTCATTTGAGGAACTGCAATAATCAGGTACATTATTATTGATACATTAACTTGAACATTTAGCTTTGAAAGAAAACATTTTAGATTGTAACGGAGGTGTTTTGTTATAAAAATATATTTATTAATAGAATAATACAATTATTCATGACCAAGGGGGCGAAGGGTGGGTGGAGGGTTCTCGCAAAACCAAAAGACAATATAATTGTTATCACAGTAATCAGAAATCCATGGCTTTGCCACATTTTAACAAAGAATCGACAACTGGGTCCACATTGATTAGCTGAAGCCGCCATCCGGTGAAAAGAATGCAGCTCAGATGTAATTATGTACAAGAACCCACTCTGAAAGATTTTTTTCCATTTAAATCAATTCAGACTTTTGTTGTATTCCTAATTGTCTATTCAGAAGTTGTTCCAATTGCTGAAGTGCCTTTATGTGAAACTGAGGAGGGGTAGGGGATGAATGTGTGTGTAATGTTTTTGCATTTGTATTCCTCTATCCATCTCCCTTTTTTTGTCAGAACAGTTTCATTTCCATGTCAGTGATTTATGTAGGCAGATAGGAGAGAGCCTGTTAATGGGATATTTCTTCTGCTCTCCTCATGAACAACAACATGTCAAAATAAAGATAAAAAACAAACCAAATGCTTTGCCGGATGAACAAATTAGGTCTTGTGGCAATATTGCAAAATAGAATGAGAGAGAGAGAGAGAGAGAGAGGGAGATATTTTCCATCACAACACTCTAAACTCATAAAGATCTGAGCATCTCATATTTGATGTGCATCTTTTCCTTTTAAAGCATTGGTCTATGATTGATACCTATGCCGTTTAGGGAATACAATGAACTATGCTTGCTTAACATGAAATTTCAAACAATAATATAGCACAGTTTATTTTGGATGAAGAGAAACCAGCCATTGCCTCTATGAGTCTGCCATCTTTTTTCAGTGGTAGTGGAGTAGAGTGCCTTGGATGCTTGTGGGTGGCGCTGACAGAATCTGAAGTGGGTCGTCCACTAACCTCAGCCCCCTGGAGTACAGTGGGTCTAGGCCAGAGCGGAAGGGAGAGGTGTCCTGCTGAGACACAGAGTCTGGTCTGGAGGTAATGGGCAGAAGGGAAAAAGAGCCTTGCCTGTGGCGTGGCACAAAATGAATTACTGCCATCTTTCTGCTCCTCTGCTTCACAGTGAGAGTAGAGTCTGGAGGGCCAGATAACAAGGGCACAGAACCACAAAGTAAAGCAAAATGGAGTACTGCCCAAGTAAAAAAATAATAAAGCTGTCTGGCAGAGTTAATATCATGTCATTTATGATGATTTGGCTCAACGTATGATGAGGTCATTCTCATTTTAGTGTTAATGTCGGTCCAGACAGTGGCACAGGGTGGTGGCAATGACTGGAACTATTTCTTTTTTTTTAATCTTAGCTCCCACTCATCTCATTTAGAGTAACAAAAATGGTTTGAGTTTTTCTTTTCCAGTTTTGTTGTTCTTGTCCAGTTTTGTGTTACAGCTTTCACAAAGCAAACGGAGGATGTAGAGCAACTTTCTTTTTGAGATTTCCTGAGTGGGAATGAGTGAGTGAGTGAGAATATACACACATATATATATATATATATATATATATGTGTGTGTGTGTGTGTGTGTGTATATATAGATATATATCTATATATATATGCACTTATATATAACGCAACTTCTTTAACAACAGCTCAATATTCGACAATTTATCTAAAGGTTTACCTTGATTCTCAAGACATTTACAATAACATTAATCAAAGGCTTCAAGCTATGTTTTTGAATTTTGTGCTAATTTGAATTTAGCCTGTGACAGACATTGATAGGCAGATGGTCCATCCAATCACCTGCCAAGTATTTTTTCAAAGCGCATGCCCTTTTTCCACAGTTTCCAATGACAGATTCTGCACCAGATGGTTTGTTACAAGTTATTAAAACATGATGGACATAGTTTGTCAGGTGCAGTATTCAAAAAGTATCATGGTGTTCTCCTACATCTGTGTGTGAAGGCTGCTGTGGTAAAATAAGTTCAGCTTGTCACCTGTATTTTATTGAATACACAGGCATGTTGTCTTTTTTTCCCACCATGCATGTGCACATGTTCATCTAAATAATTTCCTATAAACATAATTTTATTTTCCTCAGGGATCAATACTCCATGCTCCATACCTACATGACTCTTTTGCTCTTCGAGAGTAGTCTCCTGCCCACTGGGTTTGTATGTTGTGGTTACTGCGATCAGGATAAAAATGTAAGTTGATATGTCCGACCTTAAGAGCATCCTGAAGAGGAAGTACTCGCTAACATAGCAGATCAGAACAGTTCATCTTGTCTCTAAGCATTTGCTCTTGCAGATGTTTTTTAGACTGAATGAATCTTCCAGGAAATTTAAGTCAGCAAACTACAGAGAACCAGTGAATCAGTAGAGACTTCCTCATCAAAACCAATCCTGAATATTTTTGGATTCGACATGACTAGCCAATGTGGAGAAAAAGAAGGCAGAAAAATGGGTGCATAATTAGGTCAAAGCATTAGGAAACTGTTGAGTTGCATTTTGATTCATCTTGCTTTGCCCTGTTTGAACATGTCACCTGCATGCAAATGATTCTCTTTCTTGTCTACCCAAGAGGGGAGAGAGAAAAAACTACTTGAATTCATTGATGCCATTGTCTGTTATGAGATACAATCAATCTGGTGAGTGGGTGGGGAAGCAGGATGAGGGGCCCGCGGAGATTAAACAGAAGCCTCACCATGGATGTTCCAAAAACAAAATAAATCCATTCATCCAATTAGGGGCTGCGCATATTCCAAAAAAAACAGGAGTTGGATGAGAGCTTTGCTACTAATTTACGCTCTGCATCGATCTGAATATCCTAATAGACCGGACAAGATTACAGGCCACATCAAAGTCTGCAGGATTTAAAAACAAATAAGCCCAAGTGACTGGGTGGCACGGCACATTAAGAGCAAGCCGTAAATATGAAAATACACTAAATCTACCAAGGTTGTATAACAAGAAACATAGGTTTTACACATGCTGGCTATAATCAACACTTTTATGTTACAAGAGCTCATCAGTTTTACACACATGTCAGAATATTTGGTCCATTCTATTCCTCCCATTTAATCCTTCTTTCTCCCTTTGGAATAAAATGAGTTTAGCTGTTCAACTTTGATTAACTCCCAGCATCCTCCACCCTGCTGTGTAACTCCCTCTGTTTGATGAATCTGGCTCTGTTTGTTTTCCTGCTTCTTCTGGTGTATGATGCATGACAGCACTCCTCCCTTTAAAATGCAGCTTTATTCTACACAAGGGGGTAAAAAAAAGAGGCAGAGCAGTCAGCACTTTTCCCTCCTCACCTCAAAACTTAGAGGAAGAGTGGCCATCTTGTTTTCATCCTGTTTCAGTGATGTAATGTAATTAAATGGGGAAATTGCTTAAGGCAGCCCAGCAAAGAGCACCATACACCAGTGAGTACACTAAGTGAAAGTGCCTTGCCCAAGGACACACAACAGTGACTAGGGAGGAGTTGGGATTGAACCACCAACCTTCCGGTTATTGGATAACCCTGCTATACCACTGAGCCACTGCTGCCCAAAAACAGATTCATTTAAACTCTTAACCCTGCAGGTGAATTGCATCTGGTGGCCTCGCAGACACAGTGTCACATTATAATAAAGTCTCTACTCCATCTTCTCTAAGCCATATGGTTTCATGGTTTCATCTCAACCACGGCTGGCATATCTGCAGCTTACAATCCTATCAAGGTGGAAATGGGAAGTGCTTTGGGATAAACATCTGTTTATATATATGAAGGCCCGTAGAGACCCCTGAATCATTTACAATGCTTTCATGCTCACGTTTTTTAAAATAAGATTTAAATGAATCGGTGAATAAATGTAAGGATAAGGTACAGACACATGCACCCAGCAAGGGACCCATAGGGTGTTCAGTAAATGAATACTTTATGCAAACCAGAATAAAACACAAAATGCAATTTCAAGTCAACTGGAGCAAGATTTTCATGAAACTAACTCAAGTGTATACACAAAACATGCAGTGTCCTTCTTCCCAGAGCGCTGACTAGGGGGGTCTCAGGGTCCACAATGAGCCCTCTGATGTCACATTGCTGGTAATTTGTTCTGAAACAAGAGGGAGAAATATTGCTGCGCTGTCATAGCAGTGTCAAGCCTCACACTGCAGGACTCATTTTGCTGACACGTCGTATCCTCTGCAAAAGTCAGAACTCAGTGCTATTCCCAATGGGGCTCCAACGTGGCAACGGTGAACACATTTAACTGTTCATTTGAGCAACAGTCTCTAACTTTCTTCTCTTTGACATTGTGCTGCATACGCTGCCACCAGAATACAATAAGGCAATTAGAATAAGCTGTGCTGTATGTCTCACCAATGAGCTACACCCTCCTTCCTCTCCCCTGTAAAGGAGCCAAACAGAGCCACCATCCAGAAATCAATGAAGCGCTCCTCATAAAGGGATTGTCAAATTCAAGTCTGCAATTTGTTTTGTGATAACTCTGCAAGCTCATGCATGGAATCAATATGAGGCCTAGCAGCGAAAAAGGAGAAGAGAAGGGGGCTGAATGTGTATTGATTCGTACTCAGTAGCATTAAAAGTACAGAACTTGGAAGTGTTAAGCTTTGATTGCATGTGCATTTAGATCCTTTTACCTCTTACTGATGTGGAGGCAAATTTGTTTCTACAAGGAAAAATAGAGGAGGAAATGGCAGTCAGCGGAGTGTTAGAATGCTGCCATCCACTCATTTGCCCTGCGCCCTGACCTTCTCAGACAACCACCCCACTGCTTCTTAAAACACATAAATCACAGCACAGACTTGGACGGTTGGCTAGTATCAGTAATTGTGATTAAAAGCATAACCTGCAGAGCTGGCCTTATAAAAGCTAAAAGAACCACCGCCACCAACAACTTGCCAAGCAGAAGGTCACCATCTAAATCTCCTGCACTTTCCTTCTCCTGTTTGAATTTAAAAATGACCCCCTGACATCTCACATCCATCTGCTAAAATTTCGAGGTCATAAACACACTCAAAGATTAAAGAATGCATAAAGACTTATTAAGGTTGCCTTTATATTGTCTATGCCTTAGAAGTTAAAAACATTTTAAATATTATATATATTGTGTTCCTGCTGTCACTCAGAGATGCCTGATAAAGATGCGCAATATAAATTATAAGTTTCACTAACACGCAATGTTCTCAGCAATAAGGTGGAGAAGTAGAACAGTATCAGCATACAGGTGTGAAGTGCATCTTCTATAAACAAATATTCTTCAATAAGTTGGATGTATGTATGACAATATAAAATTGCTAGTTTTATGTGTAAATGTTCCTTTATTTCGTATTAACATTTACGTGCATCGTGTGTCTTGTGTTTTTGTCTCTAAAACGATCACACACATTTTTCCTTGTGTTCTGTTAAAGTCCGACTCACGTGTAAGCAGTACATGAGTTGGTTCATGCCTGCCTGACTGTAAAGTATTTTTTCATAATTACATGTCAGTTGTGAAGGATATAAGTTGTGAAGGATATAAGTCAATTAACCTTAAAGACCACATTGTGGCACCCCCCCCCCCCCAACTCCATTAAAAAAACTGCATAAAGAAATAGTAGTCCTCCCTTTGGTGGAAAATCATTACACAATCTGAGAAAGAATAGAATATTCTGTGCCCAGGCTTGCCTCCTGTTATTGCACCATTAATAACTTTTGCTGCTGCCAAAGAGACAACACCAAGCTTGGATGGAGAGTCGCCGGCTAATGCAGTCAGTAAATTAAAACCATTGGTGTTCTTTTTCATAAGACAGACCGGTCCCTGTTGTCAGAGGTTGGGCTTTTTTTCTATTATTATTATTATTTCTCTCATTCTTCTACCTAGTACATATATTTGTGTTGTAGTGTTTTTAAAGAACTATAGCGTTTTTCATTTCCTGCTGAGCAAACAAACCCTTAGAAGTGCACCACAAATCAAGCAGTACAGTCTTCAACTAGACTGCAGAACGGAAAAGTTTTCAGCAGAAAAGTGGAAATTATAAAGTAGAAAAGAGGATTGTCTCAGCATCATGCAAACACTGCTGTACACATTTATGTCAGGAATTACAATGAGATGGAAAACAATAGCCTCAAGAGCAGTTAATCTTTTCCAGGCTTGATCAAAGAACCTTTTTCAAAAATATTAAAACTCTGTAATTAAAAGTAAATGCCACATACAGCCCACATCCCATTAGATGTTCGTATATGCAATTTATTTATTAGAATCTTTAGCTTGATTATGATGTATGGTTGTTATAGAAACAACCATTACTGCAACATTGTCCTCATTGTAATAAGCCTGGCTTACAGGAAATATATCAACGTGAAAGTGGCCTTCATAAAAATTAGCCCACACGTTCAACACTATCCATCATATTTTCATGCCGTGTGTATTGGTGTATTAGAAATTTAACCTAAAGAAACATCAACAGTATAAGCTACATTTTGCATAGAGGCCACAACTCCTAATCTGTGAAATTGGATGAATTTAAGTTGCCTACAAATGGGATTAAATTGTATTGGCTGCAGTTTGCTGAGAGGGGGGCAAGTGTGAAAGGAATGGATACGGATGTTACAGTATTAAAGAGGCCCCCTTATATTTCACCCAGGAAACACAGTGGAGAGCATCCAGTGGGAGTCAATGGGCTCAGGGAGGCTGAAGTGCCAGCTCAAGAGAGAAGGCTTAACAAAGGCTGTGTGGGAGGGCTTCTGTACAATGTGTGCTCATGAAGTGGAGCATTGTCTCAAGTTTTCCCCCAACTGCCAACCCACACGTGTAGTCACAAACCTACCACCCTACATACACCTAATCACCATGAAATGGCCTGCCTCCGCCGCACATGTTACTTTGCACATGTTAACAGAAAGACAATATGAACTTAACCTTGCTAAGTGCAAGAGGGCCTGAACGAAGCATTTAAAATCACACTTCAAGAGCACTAAGTATTTGTATATGTAATAGACTGCTCTTAGCATTTGAAAGTGCTATAAATAATGGGGGGTTAGTTGCATCACATTTTGTGAGATGGTGGTAATTTCCTGGCAGACGTGAACTAAATTTTACCCAGAAGTCATGTGAACACTTTTGTATGGTGTCCCCTTAAGCATATTTGGGAAAATAACCTGAGTGTTTTCTTCACAGATTTTCTTCCACAAAATTACATTATTTAAGGGACTTTTAAGAATGGAATAAAACTGCCCCGTGGACAGTTGCAGACAGGCTCCCCAATGGCTTAGCATGTGGCACAGCAGTTTTGCCCACATGGGGCCCCGTGTTAGTGAGCCCCCTACAGAGTCCACAGCAGTTTAGCACACTGGCTGCAATGAGGATTAAACCCAGAGAGCCTACAAGGGCCAGTGTGGGTAGGGCAAAGCAACACACCCATTCTGGGCCTGTGGGTCAATGTAAGCATGGCCCAATGACAGATTTTTAAATGATTTATTAACTGATTATTATTACTGTGTTCTAATGAGGCTCTGTGTCGAAATCTGAGTGATTAGATACAACTAGGAGTACACAGAATTAAAGCTGCAGTTTAATCAACAAATAACTTACATGCCAACAAAAGGCAAACGCAAAACATGTTTGTTAAAACCCATTTAGTTCCAAACACCGAAAAGATTCAGGCTTTCATTGTGGAAGTAAGAAGCACGTAATCCGAGCATCATAATTTGCTACACTCTGTGCTTATTAGGTGGTATCTCAGGCATTATGGGCTAAAGTAATTAACTTGAGCCACCCAAGGGTAAAGGTGTTCATGGTACATATGAGGGCTAAGCCAGTCAAACTGGGGCTAATAATGAAATCAGATACAGTCCCTGTGGTGGGTCACGTGCTGCTCAGCCTGGTCATGGCTTGCATGAAATACTTGTTTTGTCAATTAAAAGGCTGCATCAAATAGTGAAATCACCCACCAGTAATTACTCCCTGCTCTTTAATGGCACATCCTGCACAGGATCATAAAAAGGATCATTTTGTGTGGTTAATTCTGGGAGCTTAACAGTGAAAATATATAAATCATATTTTCCTCAGTGTAATTTTAAGATGATTATTTCCACAATTAGCTAATGGTATTAAGAGATTGAAATCTCAACAAATGGACTTTGTCTGTTCCCCTCTTGTGTTATGTCAAAAAGAACACCGGCGTGGGCATTGACTTCCAAAAATAATGAGTTTCTCTCTGACTTGATAATTGAAGATATAATAAGGGAGAGTTGAAAAGAGAGAGAGTAAAGAAAAGTGTGTGTGTGTGTGTGTAAAAAGAAAGTGCCCCATACTTTTTGTCATAGCCCTGGGGGCTGGGCACATACACCCCCAGCATTGCAACCTACTTTTTACACCCATCTTTGGGAAAAAAAAGTGTCCTGAGCACAAATCCAATCTGTTTCTTGTGACACCATTGTCGTTTTCACACTGTGAACAGCTTCCCTAAATGTGCTGTGCTGAGTTGTTTGCCTTCATGTACTAATATTGACTGTGAACTGATAAATTACTGCTAAGTAAATATGTAGACATGAAAGAAAAAGCAGCTAAACAGATCATGAAACAAGGGTTAAAAGTCGGTCATGCAGTCGATATATATGAAATTTCCTTTGAGCAGAGTTAGAAATGATTATTTTATGCCTCTATGTGTGTTCTTTAATAATACACGTTCTGGTGTAAATGGCTTTTTGTTTAATATAATTGTTTCATCAGCTCAATTCATACAAGGAACATATAAAAGTAAGTTGCTTATTGTTATTTTTCTATCATTCCCTTTCTTGGGGATGAACCTCCATCACACTTATCACTCATGCATCTACATTGTAAATTAAACTGAACAAGGGCACAGCATTGGGATGCAAATTAAAGACCTTCAAAAAGCATTCAAATAATAACAGGGAGTAGAATACCAGGGGGGCATTTAGCAAAGTATTGAAGTTTTGCTTGGCTGCCTTTATGAGGCCCTCATAACCATATTCTAGGACTTCTGTCAACATGTTGATAAAATGCATTAGTCTCATTTACAAATGTTGTTCTCCGAGAGGAGTTGTTGTTACCAAGCACATATTGACTCATTTGAAATAATTGTTTGTTCTGTGAATTGCTAAATTTAATCCACCGGCACACATCAACTCCTCCTGCAGCAGATGACACTTTCCACTGGTAGAATTTGATACAGCACTCATTTCAGATGTGGCATAAAAGCACATACATTGCCCTTTATTACGGGTGATTTTTCTCATTTCTCCAAATGACGATGCTTCTGCTACTTCTCCATTTGATGTCCTGTGTGATAAGTGCATGTGCAGACTTACAGCTAAATACCAAATGTGACAAAGATATTTTATGTTTCAAAGATTGCTCATAGTGTAATTCTGGAAGTTATTATATATCAAATTTAAAGATGTAGTGCAGAACTTTATCATACACTTTAAGCTCATGCCAAATAAGTACAAAGGTTGGTTGAGCCTATCAGCAACTGCATTGCATGGTGTTTGTGGTGACATTCCAGCCCTGGCAGTCCAAGCAAAGATGAAGTGCGAATTTACAACTAAAAGCATAGTGAAGCCACTGCAAAATCACAAAGCAAACAAAGTTTACAGTACTCAAAAAAGTATTTTTTATACAGTAGTTACAAGACAAGAAAACAAATCTCCCACTTTGGTATCAACAGTGTTTTTGTGTAATTCCCACTACAAGTAGAGAGAGACAAATGTAGCTTTTAACATTAGCATTGCGGAGCTAATATCTTTGATGATGTAATGGTAATTAAAAATTACATTTACAAATATGAACCCAGAGCTCATTTAAAACAATGAAACACTGACATCTTCAAAGAGTCATTTGATAATTTATACCTAAATGGCTTTTTTATGACAGAAACAGAAACATATTGCATAATGAGCATTCCAGTGGTAATCCAATTCAAATGAGGTTCAGGGCAACAAGCAAGTTATGATTTATTGTTTTCAAAAACCCATTCCAGGCTCATTTATCTGTGTACACCTTTTGTTTACTGCAGCTATCATGTCTCTGTCAATCAAGCTATAGTTATGTTTCTTTCTGCAAACACAATAAGCACCAAAGACAGAGAGAGAGAAGGAGAAAAAGAGAATATATCAACCATTTCTCTTCTTTTATCTGTTTTCTGTCTCAACCTATACCTCTCGGCACGGCAGTAATTGCTGCCAGTAGGTTACACGTTCAATTAAAGACCTTATTCTCAAGAACAAGCCAAAAACATGTATATTTCTTGATAGCTTAGATAGAATTTGGTACATTTAAATATTCTGAGAGGCATCATCTTGCATGCAGCTTAAGAGCTTCAAACAAATTTCAATATGAGGCCTCTTTTTTTTTTCCTTGCCTTAACGTGAGAGCCGTGTGCTGCTTTAACAGTCAAGAGAAGCAATTAAAAGCCGGCAGAGGGTTAACTAACACCCAATGGAGCAAAATCGATGAGCGGCATCCTGCTTGAACTAATCACAGTACTGAGGGCAAAGCCAGCCAGCAGACATGAAAAGTACAGGAAGCAATGACAGGGCTAATGGTTTGGAAAATGCTGCTGATGAATGAGGAGAAAAAGGTTGTGACTCCATCTTTACCCTTTTTTATTTACCTTGCCTCTGGGCACCATGATAACTTCAATATGATACTAAAGCTTTTTGGCTTAAAGGATGGTTAGAGGCCTTGACAGGTGCCCTTCTGAATGTCACATATGTTCTTTTCACTGCAAGCCAATGAAATACATACTTCCATTTTCCAGGTAATGCTCAAGCAAACTTGCTTTTGTAGACATTAAGCCAGCTGTCATTTAGACAAAATGACTCAATACCATTTCCTTGAATGTCTTCTGTGTAAATTACTGCTTAGAGCCTGTGAATCACTTTTTTTTTCTCCATTCACTCCACCGAGTAGCATCATCTATCACTTTGGGAGCAACGAGCAAGCTAATGGAAGCTCTCAGCATTAACAAATAGAACCACTGAAGAATGTTCTATTTGCATCAGGTCATTGTTTGATGCATAAAAGGAAAAAAAGGATGACGGCTCAAGAAAGAAAAAAAAAAGTCTTCATCTCCTATTGAAGACAGCAGACAGTGGCAAAAGAGTAAACAATGCAGCACGGCATACAGCTTGGAGACTTCATGGAGCCATCGCCATGGCAACCCCATTTTCTAGTCATATCTTTAATGAAAAGGTAATGAGAGAAACATAACAGTCCCAACTTCATTACCGGAGTAAGATTCAGTAATAAAAACCAAATCAGAGCGTCTGTCATTCGAAGGAGAAGCAGCAGGTCTGCTATATGCAGCAGCTACAGTAAACAGACTTCGGTTATTGAGAATAAGGAGACAGGTGTCTGGTCAGCTGCTGACCAGATGACAGGTGTTTCAATTGTGAGAGTTCACCATGTCTTGTTTACTCACCCAGTTTTCTATTTATTTTTCTAGTCATCTCCACCTTCAAAAATGAATCAGTGCTTTACCTTGCAAAAAACTACCAGAGGTGGGAGATAAGCAGCTGTATCTAGACTGTAGGATGGGTATTACCAAATACTTTTAACTTACTTGTGCTAGAGTCATTTCAAGTTGCTTGGCACACTAAACACACACAGAGTAGGTCCCTCCACTGCATAGATCCAATATTTATCCTCCTTTGTGCTCTGTTTTGTTCTCCGCTCTTTAATGAACTGAACTAAAATGTATCATACAATTTAAACCTCATGTTACAAACAAGCTTAGATGGAATTTTCTAGGCTATCATGATGAGAAAAGCCCCACCTGTACCTCTATCCACAAGACCTCAGGAGGGCACATATCTACATAAAACACCAGTTGTTTCAATCATGTTAAAAATTCAATCATCAAGCTTATTAGTGCTTGCACACTGAAATCAGATGCTGAAAATTAGGTCACCGAAACATTAACACTGTGGGTTGTAAAACCAAAAACCAGGCACTTTAATTTTGCATGTCTCCCTTTTTCATTTGTTATTTTACAGCATTGCTAGATGGCTAGGGTCAGGGCTAAGTAAAGGTAATAAAATAACAAGCCAAAACCACAAACGCTTCTGTAATATAAAAACATAGGACGTAGTATATTATCAGCTCAGATGTCTAGAAGAAAGTGCATTGCAGCAAGATTCCATGTGGATGATTAAAGGTACAGCCTGGGAACAAAACCCTTTAAGTCTATTAATCCAGATCACATTTCTTTCTCATACAGTGCTGAATGTTCATCAAATGCTTTGCTGCTATGCAACAGCAAAAGACGTTTTTTTTTCCTCAAGGCACTATGTGTTGGCTCTCTTCATAGTCCCATTACATACATATTTGACAAAGAGGATATTACATACATGAAGGAGGGGGGGGGGTGAGAATTTCAAATGATCAATTCCTCCAGGACTGCCTTTTGCATTTTTACACCAGGCTGAGGATCGCCTCCATGCATTTTACACAAGAATTCAACATTTGTCTTGTTTGTTTAATTGGTTCTGACCTCTAAAAGGGATCACCCTCCAGAAAATGAGATGTGGTCTCCGCTACTACCCCTGTAAGGTAAATATGCGTCACATTCAGATCTACGTCTCGCTGCAGCAGTTTACCTTGTCATCCTCTCCTCATTATCACAGTAACCTTGTGATCTGGCCAATTTTTCAGCCGTAATGATGCATGATATTCTGAGAGTAATTTTAATCTGGACCTGGGAGATCCAGCTGCCAGGTATCAAAGTCTTCAGCAGTGCACTCAAGCCATACAAAGTCCACCAGAAGCCAGCCTTTCTCACCTCCTCCCCCCACAGCCCTCAGACATCTTCCATGCATAATTAGGTAGAGTCCTGTGAGAATAACAGATTTTTTTTCTTACTAAAATGGGGATTTTAAAGAAGCACGGTGTGATGTATTATTGTTTCAGCAAGAAGTGGTCCCTGCTGGAACCAGGCACTAACAGAGCTCCGACTGATCCCTGTCATAATATCATCCAGATTTGGCATTTTGTCAAGCAGTGTGGAGATTTATTCCAACCCTGCTGCAATTTCATTTTAGCAGTCTCTCTTTGAGTACAAGCAAACAGGCTGAAATGCTAACTGTGGTGATATCAGAGTCAAGTCATTGCCAAAATAAAAAAAAATGATAAGAATGATGCCCCAGGCGACAACACAGATCTGCTATGAATACATTAAAGGATAATTGTGCACAGTGACTGGACTACTGTGTTTACAAAGGCACATTAACGCTGAAGCCAAGACAGTCCAGGAAGGAAGAATGTACAGAGCAGCCGAGGGATCCGCGTCTGTATGAATACATTCTTTCCTCATTGTCCTCTCAGACAGGAGCATCATTACTGGCTGGACACACACTCTGGCAGCACCAGCCTTCATTATTATGCACCAGTCGACACAGGTTTAACAAAGAGAAATTTGTCTAGCATTTGTTTATCTGGAAAAGCAGAGTCTGGCACGGCAGTGCTGGCTGGCAGCAGCAACAGCAGGCTAAGGTGGATAGACACTCAAGTAAGTTGGCGGCTGCTCACAACCCTGCAGCCCCCTCTCCACCAAAACCACCACCCTCTCACGACAGGTGCATAGCTTTTCCTACCTCACACATCAAAGACACATTAGAGTGAGTGACTGAAGTGCAGTGTGGAACAGGGGTCATCTCCAATTGTATCCTGTATTCAAAAGAAGATGCTCTATGATTCCTTTCTGGTAAATAGTATCTTTCTGGTTTGTTGATGGTTTTGAACCAAATAAAATGCAGCTTGATTTAAATTAAAAATAAAAGTTTTGTTCTGTTTTCTGATTTATTATTCAAGGCATGATCCTTTAGTGATAGAATTTTAAGGTGATCTCCAAAGGTGCATTTAAAATCTGCTAGGACGTATCATCATGGTATTCAAGAACATGTGTGGAGAAGCCTGTTAAAATTTGAGATCTGTTGTAACCCAAGAGTTTCTGTGCATCTGTGTTGAGGGTCTACACAGAGGCAAGATTACTACCTAAACTTTTGAGAATGGTGACTGAATCATTTTGATATCTGCTTATCTGACCATTATGAGTCAGAGATGAAGATATACAAATATTTTTGGATGTCAGTGGGTAAACTTATTCATTTTGTCTTCAATTAGCTCCAAAAAACATGATGCTTGGCTCGGCAGCTAGAAATGTGAAGGAGAAAATGCACTGCTTCACAACCTTGTTAATATGACACGTAGTTGCATTTGTGGGAAAGTATAAGTCTGAACACAAAATGCGCTTCCTGGTTTCACAGAAGGATAGATCAGCATTCAATTGTATTTTTTTATATAACCCAAATGATAAATAATACTTGTGTAATAATGTGTAAATATTGGCAACATATTCTGTTGTTTGTATGTGAAGACATGCTGACAGAATCACCAAGGTGAAGTAGACTTTCTCCTCTGAGGAGTAGGTGTGGCAGCACTGACTTATTCTCTTACTCAGAAGCATTGTTGCAGGAAGAGGGTGGGGTATTTGGCTCGTCCTTGACCTCGCTGTGAACCAAATACATCAGGAGTCTGTTGCTGAGGAGATTAAAATCATGCAACAATGAGGCTCTGCAGGAGAAAAGGTCTTGCTAAATGCAGCACCAATTTTAAGCGGTCTGTCGGTTTTGTCTGCACACAGCAGCAGTTAAATCTTACAATGCATGTAAAAGGCAGGATCTCAGTCTCTGTTGTGACACATTTCCTTGTTCAGTTTCCTGCCGGGGCAACAAAGAGGGTCACTGTTGAGTTAGACTTTTTCCCCTCTCCCTGGCTCAGGAGGAGATAAGAGATGTGTGTACTCTGTATGTCTTTGAGACATCATCACAAAAACCAGTGCCATCCCATCTTATATCCAGGGAGTGCTGTGAGTGCTGCACCCTTGTCTTATTACAGACAGCAGGTGCAGATGGTTAAAGGCAGGTGTTCAGTAAAAAAAGGAAAACAAGAAGAAGGAAAAAAGAACAAGCACCTGGTCCCTCTGTTGTAGCAGTCTGGGACTGCTCTCACTATGATTAGCTTTGTTTCTCCAACAGAGCGCAGCGAGGAACAAGACCTACAACTTCATTAGGGTGGAGCGCAGCAGCCCTTCTTAAGCTTTTGTCCTACACTTGACTGCACAACGTAGAGGTGAATAGGGTGTCTGTGAAGATCAGCCTTTTATTACAAGCTGCAGATCTGTCACCAGCGTGGTACCTCTCCACAAAAAAAGAGCTATAATCTGATGCATGTTAGATCTGCCGAGCCACGATCGCCTGATTTTTCACAAAGAAAAAAGTGAAAGAAAGACCGTCAAAGCTGACCTGACAAGCAGCAATAAGCTCACTCCTGCAGGAGTTTGGCTGGGATTCAACGTGGCACTCTGACCACCTCCTAACTTTGTTGTCTGAGCTTGAATGTTACTCTGAGAGCTCTGCCCAGGCAAACCTCTATAATCGCCAGCCTCATTTTCAGGAGACTGCGGTGTAACTTCAAGGACGAGCTGAGGAAATGAGTGCTAATGGTGTGTTTGCATTGTCAGAGCTTGTGTGCCCGCAGATTTGCTTTATTCATGGCCTCACTTCATCTGCCAGCAAACCATTTAATAATTGAAGGAATTATCAGGCCAGTGGATCCAAAACCCCTCAGAAATGTGTCATGCCCCTGAGCAAAGCCTGCAGAAAAAAAAACAGATAAAGTGGCCTCCTAATTCTGTACAACGGCGCACAACAAAACCCACCTACATACAAAGACACACACACAAAGTTAAAACATAGAGGTTGATGATGCCACGAATGGCAAGCTTTGACTGGCAGAATATCAATACCTCATAACAGCAGGAGCCCATGCATGTCAGATAAATTTATGATTCTCTCCAAATGCTGCTCTCCTATTTTCCTCTGCATCAGAATGGGTGTTTTTGATGTAGCTAGATTTCACCATGCAGTTTGGCTAGTGTCCCTCATACAAAGAATGTGACTGACGCAACATTAATCTCCAAACAAAGAGACTGGCACAACTACTCTGCACAATTTCAGGGCTATGAGGTGGCAACGTCAGTCTCAATTTCTCACTGCTCCTTCACAAGCTGCTCCACTTTCTCCGAATTCTCATTTAGATCAAACAAAACACTCCAGAAAAGGAGGTGAAACGGTACCGTTTAAATCCGTGACACACATGCACACAGGGGACCTCCTTCTCATTTTCTAAACAGAGAGTCATGGCAAGAACTTTTAAATTTGCCATAATAAGGTGTGACCTACATGGGAGTGAGCCAAAGCCCAAACTCCAGCTCCCAGCAAGATTCCTGCCTATTGAGTATTCCAAAATGTAATGCATGAACATTAAGGAGGAGAGAGCTTCTCCTCTGAAGACATAATTCTCTCATGGTTGACACACAACTCTTCCTGGAGCATAGGTTAGAATATATACCGCATCCTTCAAGGCGAAAAGCATGCAATATTTATTTTACTGATGCACTGTTTGGTTCATTAAAAAAACACACTACCAACAGCAGCCAGGGGTTGTAACATAATATAATCTCTCTGACACTGACATATGAAATACATTCCTTAGCTGACATTCATGAATAATGGCAGCTGGTTGGAGAAGAACCACTCTGAGGTCTATTTTCAAATAGGTTTCAGCTGCAGTGCTGCAAAACAACTATCCTGCTGTTTGTGTTGAGAGGAGAGAAGCCTGGAAATGCATCTTTCATGAGCTCAGGATACTGTAACATGTATGTTTAAGAAAAATGAAATCAAATGACAGGAAGTAGAAGATTTAAAGATAACTGTGACGACACACTATATTGACAACATAAAAAAGATTCTTCATATTGCAGCAAGATTTCATCATGTATCACTGAGTTTGAAATGTGCTATGTGCTATTTTTATTGAAAATTCCTCAGAATAGAATCCTGGGGTGAAGGTGGCAGTATGGCCAGGGCGTGTGGTGTGTGTGTGTGTGAAAGGGCAGCCTATTCGGTGTGGACCGGGGGCCTTGTTAAGGGTGGCAAGCCTGGGGAGAGCTCCTGCAGCAGGCAATTCAGAAAGAGCTGAAGCCCTTTACACATGACTGTAAGGCATATGGTTATTTTTGTAGCTCTGACCACAGTCTTTTATTGGGCACAATGTGTTGCTTTCAGCAGGTAACAGCTGAGATCTGGGAACACGGCAACTCACAAAAAAAAGAGTCAGATATACAGACAAGAGGTAAAAAAAAGGATCTTTTTCACAGCAGACATTTTTACTTGTCGCCATAAGAAAAGCTAACAGCAAAAGTCAGTGTGACTGTGCGCTAACATCCACAGTAGAGCGGGGATGATGCACCGTGAGATTTTTTTAAATATAAAATGTGCCGTGGCTCATGGGAAACACTGTACTTAGCTAATGCTAGGTGCTTATTTTTTACTGCTGTATCCACCCCACTACACATACTTCTGGCTTCTTATTGACACCAATGTAGCAATGCTTATGAATAAATATATTACATGTATAACATAACATAAACACATGGTGCTGCATTCACAGTCTTGCGAACTTCATTGTGAAATTTTGCACATTAGTTGTTAGCTGACATCAGATTTTGACTAAACTGAAAATAATACATAATAATTTTACTATAAGAAATCATACAATCTATCACAATCATTTTCACCCTCACAAATGACTTGAATCTCTTGCTGCCAAACAAAAGCCAGAAAATGCTCTTAGTTCTGTTGTTGAAGCCATAAACTTTAATAACAGAAACAAGACCTTGATGTAACATTTAAGGCCTTCACAACAACTTGCTCTTTCTGCTATAGTCAAGAATTGACAGGCCTAACTTTTGATTGTGCTTCTGTCACCAGCATGCACTTTGAAAATGCACACTATGGCGGGCTTACGCAAGCAAGGTTGGGCAAGGGCAGCATAACAGAAAAAGTGTTTATACCAGGTTCATAGCACAATCTGCATGTGAAAGCGGCATTTGTGCTCTGCTTGATTTATGGCACGTGGCAAACCAACAGAACATAAAGAGATGGAGGTATCAATGTTTAATTTTGATTTTAATTTTTAGAAAAAAAGAAAAGAAAAAAGGAGTAACCAATTCTGCATAGAGAACATTTTGTTAGACAGGTGTATTTGGGGTTACCTCTTGATAGGCCAAATATTTAATCTTACTTTTCCTTAACAAATTCAACTGCAACACTAACCAAATCACTATAACATGTTTACAAATGTGTTTTAGCCCATTTTTAGGCTGTAAGTATAACTTGGACACACAAACACAGACTGGCATGTAACACAAAGTGGTGGCACCCATCCCCCCACTTAAGTGAGGGACCTTTCAAACCCAACCATCCTTCCCCCCTGAGTTCAACCCCATCTGTTCCTCTAGTAGTAAAAAGGGAGGAGGAGGAAAAAGAAGAGAGGAGAAAACCAGGGTGGGGATCTGGAGGAGAGAGATGCACTAGGTGGAGGAGGTACAGGTGACAGAGACAGCCGATGATAATGATGATGGTGGGGGTGGCGGTGACGGGTAAAAGAAGGGGGAAAAGCCTAAATC
Source organism: Parambassis ranga (assembly GCF_900634625.1). Classification (NCBI taxonomy): domain Eukaryota; kingdom Metazoa; phylum Chordata; class Actinopteri; family Ambassidae; genus Parambassis; species Parambassis ranga. The sequence goes on along the minus strand of NC_041039.1, from coordinate 7,465,985 downwards.
TAGTGCTCAACCACTCAACAAATTACTTGTGTGGTGCTCCTGAATGTACAAGTAGCCTCTTAAACAGGTGTGTTTATGAGTATAAAAGAACTGAAGACAGTTCTGTTGACAGGTTGTAACGACACAGCATCTTATTTTTGAACTTGTGATTACTGCAAGAATGAAGATGTTTGAAGGTAAATAAGATGACTCTAAAGCTCAATCTGTGACTTCTCTCAGAGGAATTATTCGATATAATGATTCAAATATACCAACCAACCAACAAACAAACTTGAATTTACACCTGGGGATCAATAAAGTATCTATCTATCTACAAATAGTACTAAATATCTGAACCGTTATGAAGGCAAGCAGATCATTTTTTAACTTGAACATTAGACATTCTTACACAAGCCTGGGCTGCCGTTCATTTCCCCTCCTCTTTGACAAAGCCTGCCACATCACATACGTCTCCTGTCACTTTCCCAGGCTCGCAATGGAGGTGGCGGCAGGGTAGTCACTTCTGTGTGGCCATGCGTGGGACAGCCTTGTCCCTCCCCCCTTGACCTGCAGTTGCCACTCAGAGTGACATCGGCAGAAAGCCCCTTGTTTTGTCTCTGGAACAAAGGTCAAGGTTCAGTTTGCAGTGGGTGGGAGAGATTCCTCTGCCACATATGGAGGCTAATTAACAAGCCGACTGCATTTATTGGGCAGATTGCTTGTGGTATAACAAACATATCCTCCTCTACACCCACACGATTTGTTTATCAGGTATTTAGTCAATAACTAAATGCTGCATTATGCATGAGACAACACAATGCTTAATTACACTTGCATGATTTGGATTCCTCATTCAAATTAGCCTGTTGGATACATGTGCTATTCTCAAGAGAAGACTTGTAATTACTGTACTATTTACATTTGGCACAGAAACTCCTGCTTACATGTAAGTCAATAATACTTGTTCAGTCATTTAAAAAAGTGCATTTACTGCACACTTTGTCACACCAAAAAGTCTTCTTCGCGGTATAATGACAGCATGAAAGCTTGGGTTTGTGAATTCCAAATCCTATTTACCTCTCCACAACATTAAAGATCCTCAGCGAGGAGCACTTGGCTCGAAACTATTTGATGATAAAGCTTTTGAAATATTGATTTGAATGTGAAATTGAGAGGCATCAGTCAGTGTTTTTCTCTTTTTATCCCAACTTCTTCACATGAGGAGCGAGAAGAGAAGCAGTGAAGATGGACGAGGAAGGAGTCGAGCGTGCGCAGGGAAACATCTGTGTGATTCTACATGCATTTACAAACACGCGAATGAAAGTGTGTATCCACCTGTGTGTATTTTTGCCTCTTGCTGAGTAAGGTGAGAAATGCCGTGATTTTTGAACCACTGTAAACAAGCCAGAGCCTTGTTAACGATGCCACTCAGAGTTAATGCTCAAAAACAACTTTCAACTCAAATCCGCTTTTCAGGAAAGTCTGAATTCCACGCTTATTACTGTGGAATAAATGCTGATCCGCACTCTGCCTCAGCGTGTTGGTGCAGTCTACAAATTCTCTTTTAAACATAGTGAAGTGAAGTGTCGTACAGTGTGTATACCCAGGTGCATGGATTTCCATAACCTGTCAGTTTAGAGCCAACATGTCAGCATTTCCACACTACGTCTCTGACATCATGGGACAGCATGCAGAAGGAATCCACCCTTTTCTTTCTCTGCTTTTAAAATATACCTGACACATTCATACTCAAAGATTTTTCTACCAACAAAGACCACAAAGATAAAAAAACATCTCCATATAGAGACTGACAATAATGTATCCACAAAGGAGCCCTTTAGCAGTACTTGATCTTGCTGTGTGTTGTTGTTGCCCTCTGCTGGCCATGGTTTCATTGCATGGGAGATGAGCTTGCTTGAGGGCACAATACATTGTTCCTGGATTTACATTTTAACACAGCACTTACAGCAGACTTCACAGCAGGCATAGGTGCTAATCTATGGCCTGTCAATGGTGCAGAGCAGCTTGATGAAGATTAAATGTTTAGTGGTGTGTGTATGGATGGGCATGTAGAACGCTGGGAGGGGTATACTTTAGACAAAACACCCTCTGCAATCATTAGAATATAATCTCCATTATTTAAACTTTAATATGAGAAATAAAAAGATATTAAGATGAATGAGAATGGAAGCTAAGTCGTTAGTTATAAATCCCACCACTGATTATTAGTCTTAAAGTAACTGAGCTTTAGTTTCACCTTTAGTTTTTACCTGCATGTAAGAAGATTCAACTCAGCATTCGTCCCACAACGTGTAACAGAAAAATAACATTACTACATCACTTCTATCACATGAATAGTGAAATCCCTGAATTATTTACAGCATGTTTTGCAGAAGCGATACTCTTCTTGAACTATTAATTCAACACCAGAGACGTACAGTAGCACCAATCTTTACATTTAAATGCAACACACTACCTCCATGCAGCAGTTTGTTGAGCTAATCCCTGGGCCAAAAACACACCACTGCACGTCTCTGAGACAAAATGATTTATTCCTATGTTTTCCGCACCACTCACAGAAAACAGAAATGAGGCAACAGCACTGCAAGTTATGTTGAAAGAGTTTGATATGTGAATGTGCTGCAGGAGTTTTCATCCCATTCTCCCTTCTCTGAAGTGCCTCCCATGTGGATTCCTGTGCCATGACACAGGTTTTTGTATCTCTCTGGGGCTGCTGCGGCTCGTGCTCCATCAGCATGACTGATCTCATTTATCCATAGAGGCCTGAGGTGCAGGGAAGGGAGTCTCAGCAGCAGCGCTGTTCAGATCATTGAAGTTGCATGTCTGAATAAGAGTTTGTATTTAGGGATTTTGCTGTATGTGGAACCTGGGGGGGGGGCAGCAGATGTACAGTATGGTGTTTAGTAATGGGATAACCAAACACATCAAAAGCCTCCACTGGACTGCATCATTTAATATGCTGGATTCAATATTAGTTTGTCAATAATTCTTGCTGAGACATCAATTATGCAGCAGTAAATACATAGAAAATACGATTCAAACAAATGAGACTTAGCTGAGTGGCAGTATTCCCATAAGTATAATCTTAAATGTATACATTTCCAAAGAAAAGTCAGTGTACACTAAAATCCTTAAAATACTCCGATTTTTGAATTTATAAAGCAAATGAGCACAAGTGTTAATAAAAAAAGGAAGAGGTATTTTACATGCCATTAATGCTCCCTCTACAAATGTGTGAGCAAGCTCATCATCTTATGACACCCCTCTCTATAGCTCCACTTACCATGACATTTTGTTCATTGGTTTGTAATTGATTTCTACTTCAATTTATTAATATAGCCTATGGAGCGCCTGCAGCACAACGCTAGTTATCTGAGGCCCACCAGGAGCTTAATCTCCAAAGATGAGCTGAATTAATAAGAGTGTTCAAGTAACATATTGATTGCAGAATCGATGCCGGTTTCTTTGCATCACGCTCAAATGATTACTATAAAATAACAGCATTAAGTACTAGGTCATGCATCCTTTTCAATCATTTGGCTTAATCTAACTTTCAAAAGGATCCCTTCTGAATGATAGTGTGTAAAGCTTTAACTGCATTTTTCATTTCATTTTTCAACAAACAGGGATTTAAAGACATGGACTGTTATCTCCTCCAGGTTGTTATTTATAAAGCCTGTGTTCTCTTAAAAGTGTATTGCACTGTGAGAGCTGAATTATAACACAACACTGAGGGAATTTTGGGGGTAAAAAACCAAAAGGGGGAGGGGGGTTTGTGATGGTTTCCAGGTCACATCATGTTCTTTAACGCCTGCAGGCAGCTATATGTATTAGTTTCTGCAGGTGATTTAGAGAGAAGGGAAGTTTTATACATTCACTGCAGTGAATTTCCTTTTCCAGAAATGATTTGCACATATATCATAGCATAAAAAAGGAAAGTTGTGTGTATTTTGCACATTTACATAGAAATCTAGGGCTTCCATATATATATGTGCTTAACAGCACAAAAACAATTACATAAGAAAGCACTTTACAATTTATTCGTAGTATGCCAATAATTTATGGTTTTGCAAAACTGCATTCCTTCTTTTAAAATAGGGTGGACTTAAGCATATTGAGCTTAAAGCAACACCATGGAGCCTCCAAGCTGTATTTCTAAGATCACTCTGATGGTACATCAACTCACAGTAGACTGAATGACACCTCTGACTTTACTCAAGAGCGTATGTATCACCTGCACTGGCACTAGGCAACTTTGGGATTCGGGTAGGAACCCCTACTTAAAAAGGACTACAAAATATTTCTACTTTACAGTGACCTCAAACAAGGCCCAGCTTTCACTAGCTGACGAGAGCTGAAAGACGACAAGGGATGCCAGAGTGATGATGACCTGGAACTGGATCTAGCCCTCTGTTTATACCTAAAATAGTCAAGCATCAAGAGACAGTTGTAGTAGCCAATAGTGTTCATCGACTGTATAGGGGGACACCGCGAGCAATTCCACCATTGTGGGGCTTTAAAGGTGAATTCCAGTATTCTAAAATCTGGGACATATTTTCCACCCTTTCTGTCTCTTAATACTTAACAGGCACTAAGCATTTTCGGAATGGTTGACATGTTAAGCAAGAATGACACATCTGTCAAATGTGATGACCATATGTTCTTATTGTGTCTGATAATATTATAGCGGATGCCCATAGTCACAGATACTTTGTTTGACATAAGGAGCCTCACTGGCTGCGTTGTTGCAAAAAACTAGTGTCAGTGTGTTTTAGTAGCAGTATCTTTTTGGTCTGAGGTATCATTATTTGTGTGTCCCATGTAAAATGCCACTAATACACACCACAGGTACTAAAACATGAATCATCACCCAGAACTTGGCACAACATTAACATTTAAGGTAAAAATAAATAATTTTACTACTAATAAAACTACTGTTTTTTGGAATGTGGTTGGTACTGATACTAACGCTGCTTTCATCATGATGAGCTGTGCTACACTTATGTACATTTACTGAGTCAAAGTGTATTTAAAACATTGTAAAAGTAGGAGAGGCCTTACCGCAGTTTCCTCCTCCTAAAAACAGTACACGTCAGTCAGTCAGTCAGTATACGTCAATTTATTCCATGGAGTGTCATCACAGACAGGATGGACCGATCGCTGGGTTTGTTTTTAGCTTTTAGCCTAGCATAAACCTCCGGGTTACTTCTTCTGACCAGAAAAAGTGCGACTCACGGCGACTGATGGCTTCTCTCTCGCAGATACACGCATTTATTTAGCAGCTAAAATGTATTTTGTTTTTTTAGTTACAGGAGTGTCGAAGTGACTTGTATAATGTGCGTAGGGTAGAAGCTGGTTTTGGGTCCCCTTCACACCGCCACTGAGGCTACTTCTTCTACTATTCTTGGCCTGAAGGGGGACGCTGCAGTGACTCATTGGAGCATCCTGTGGTACGAATTGGTATTACACATGGCTTAGCTGTAAGCATGCTATTTTCAATAGATTTTTATTGATTTTTGCACACTGCTTTGGGGGCTGTGAATAATGTTTGAATGTTTTTAACTTATTAACCATGAAAGCAAATAAAATAATCAGTTAAACCTCAAAAGAAGAAGTGGGTTTTAAAAATACAGCAATTACATATAAATGGTGTGGAGCTCACCATCAGCAGCTCAGCCAACACATTTATGTGTAGTACATTGTGCATACATTTTTTAAAAGTAAAACAATACTTCTGTGCAAAGTCAACATCCTATAAATAAGCTTATTCTCTTAGAGATTGTTGTTTTTGTGCCAAATTGCATTTGGCACCTCTAAGTGAGAGACTGAGGACTAAAAAAAACAGCCGTTACATAATAACAGCAATAATTAGCCAACAAAAATGTCTTTGTCTTTTAAATAGATTGTACAATTAACATATGAAAAAAGAATATAATGGCTCTCTGCAATGATATAACAGCATGTATACACAGAGTGGAGTGGAACGCATTTGTAAACCTGAGTAGGATTTATGACACCTCTGCTGCAGCACCCTCAGCGGGTCAGTTTGAGTGCAGTGGGATGAACGTTGCAGATGTCAAACCAGTGCTGGTCCACCTCCTTGCATGGCAGCAGGCCATTTCGTGGCAAGAAGGGCTGGCGCCAGCGATCACGGCTGCCCACCACTTGCCAGAAGTGAGTGCCTTTGAGCAGAAAGATTGCATTGTGGGTGTAGGAGAAGTAGGCAGCGTCGATGTTGCCATCTGGATGGTCTCCGCTCACCACTGGAGGGAAAACTTCTCTAATGTTTTTGGGGAAGCCTCTTGCCAGCCTGTTGGCCTCTACATCGAATGCATACACCTGTTTGAACAGATAATAATTCTCTGTATTAGTGTATGTAGAAATCAATCAATTACAGCTCAGATGCACATTAGTTTGCTTGAATACATTCCCTCAGAACAAATTAATTAGTTTGGCCTTTCTCCAAGGCATTCATTTGTTCTGTATTATTAGATTACAAGTCACACATGGAAACAGAAGTCAGAATGACAGCTAAGTAAAGGCCAGATTTTAAGTTTAGCAAGGCCAAAGGGCAAACATGAGCTTGCCATTAAATACAGAGGACAGAGCCGACGGGGTGTATACACAGGCCAGTTAAAAAATATGCCTCAGAGACAAAACAGACTTCTTATGCTTGAGTGATATTGCTTTGCCTTCAGGTTTCTGTGTGTCAGTTTATTATGATTTGGTTCATATTATTTAGAAATTAAAACCACGTGAGTTATGAGCTAAGGCCAAAAGAATATCCAGGACCTTTCAGAACTGATGTTTTGGTTTTTTAATACCTAAAGGACTGTGCAGCTTATTGCACAGGGCCCAGTTTGCACTTTTGGTCGGAGTGCTTTTGATTCCAAGTATTTATGGATGATATTTTCAACAATCTTATACATGTTTAATTGGTGAGTATGGATGAATAAGTGGTAGATATGTAGAACATCTACAGAACTATTAGTACGTGTTGAAGAAATGGATCGTGATCTTACAACAGTGTTCCTGAAGAAGTAGATGCGAGAGTCCCTCCTGTCATAAAAGGCTGTGTCAATAGGGCCAGACACACCTGGAAAACCTTTAGAGATTGACCTTGGATAGTGGTGGCCTTCTGGATCCTGTTTGTATGCCCGGTCATTCTCCTTATCATACCTCCAGAACTGAGTACCTGTAAAAAAAAAACAGTTTTTAACAAATATCTGTTTAGAAATGCGATCAAGAAGTGTATTTTAGCAAGTCAATGTCTATTAACCTTTGAAGAAGTAAACCGCGTCTCTCTTTTTGGACCAGACATGCACATATGCTTCCACTCCATCCATGGGAATCCCATGCCAGCCGATCTGCAGGGCCACTGGATCCCCGTAACGCGTTCTGTTATTTCTGTTCTCATACAGCCAGTACCAGCCGTCTCTCATGAAATAGGTGTTGAAGCGGATGACCACCTCCCCGTATGGTGTCTTCTCCTTCCTGATCCAGTCAAACACTGTGCTGAAGTGACCCTTACAGCTGCCTGGTGTCAAACAAAGGTACATCAGAGTCTGCATGAATCCACTAGATGGCTCTGTAGCTACATACCATAGAGATGCTGAATGGTTTTTCTGTCCACCCAGTCCATCTCAAAGCCTGCCTCCTGGGGCAGATAGCTGGGCTGCATTATAGACCCGGCTCTGTAGATGTGAGGTAAACCCAAAACATGACCAATCTCATGAACTGCCACCTAGCAGACAGGGAATTATGCTGTTAGAGGGATTGAGTTGTCAGTGAGCCGCCATTGTAATACACACTGTGTGATGCTTACTTTCAGAAGGCTTATTCCACTGCCTGTATTGGGAGCAGTGAAATGCTCATCATCATCAAAGTGTATATCACCCAGGAACCAGGCGTGGGCAAACTCCTGACCAGTGCCATCGAACTTCTGATTGCATCCCAGATGTCTTCCTATGAGGAAAATAGTTGAGCAGACTAAAAAAATGCACAGATGACCTTATACACAAACCCACAACATGATCTTCTCCATTTTCTCCAATTTTCTCCATTACACTTATTAGAATAGATGATAAGTTAATACATACTATCTGTGTATGTTACATTGAGTTTTTACCTGTGCCAAAGCCTAGCTTGATATCAACATCTTCCAATGGAGACTGCGTATCTTCCACAAATTCCAGTGGCGACACCTCGCTCCACATCCTAAAAGCCAGCCTGAAGATGTACCTCTGGTCTTCTATAGTCAGCTGACTGCTGTAGCCTTCTCCAATCAGCCTCCACTTCAATACTGTCTTAGAAAAGGCCATGTAACCCGTTTCACTTAAATCTCTCTTCTGCCTACTTTTGGATACAAGAAGGGCGAGGTGACGCTTCCTGCGCCGCACCGCTTCACTCTGCTTTACTGTGATATGTACCATCTGACTGCCCACACTGATGTCATCTGAGCCATTTAGAGACGTGATATTTAAAAAACTTTTTGTATAATTCATGCGGGTGTCATTGGAAATGCCTGCAAGAACACTTTCTGTGTCATTAAAACTGAATATGTCGTCCTCAGATGAATTTGCAAAAAGAGTACCATTGATTATGTCACTTGCTGTGCTATTACTCTCAGTAATATCACTGTGGAGGTTTTCCATATCTGATTCACCATGGTTCTCAGGTGTGTTGAGGTCAATCTCCTTGTCAGGGACTCCACATCTTGGTTTGTTCATTGCCTCTTTGGTGGCCTCATCAAACACTCCTGTAACAGGCAGACCTGACACTTTCTGAAATTCTATAAGTGCTGAAATAAATACAGCTTGACTGCTGTAGATGTCTTGATCACCACCATGAGCAGCATCCCTTGAATGAGTCCCTGAGGTCCCCTCCTGAATTGTGGCTTGAAAGTCATCTGGAAAGTCACCACTGAAAGAGGTGTCTTCAAAGTGGACCTCCTCCCAGTAAACTGGCTTGATGAATCCATATCTAGAGAGGAATAACTGTAACAAGACATGGGTTACATTACACAACAGGTTATCTCCATACTGCATTTTTTTTTACTGTACCTCTGCTGTGTGCGTGTCCGTTATAACTTCAGCTTGGCGAGAATTAAGGATCTGCAGATCAGAATGATCCCGATTGTGGAAGAGTTTCTCTGCATCAGTTGAGCTAATGTTGGTCAAAAAAAGCAAAATTATCAGCTGGATGAAAGTCAGCATCGTGGCAGTGGTTTACTCCAAAGACAAGAGGGGCCGCTTTTATAAGGATATACTCCTAGGTTCCTCCACCCATCTAAAGGTGTGACTCTGGAGGTGACCCACTTTCCTCATTTCAGCGTGAAGAGTAAACTTGTTATACAAAGGCTCAAATTGAGTGAGCTGTATGGATGTGTGTGTTCTGCATGCTCCAGTGGTTTTAAATGGATATTGTTGACCTGTGGAAAGAAGCTGAAACTTTCATGTGGACGGTAACAATGGTTAAGGACACAAACATCAATGATCACTGACAAAGCTTTACAAGCGTTCACACTCATTCGCTTTATTTTTGAAGACAAATGCCACATTTACATTACGCAAAGAGACATAACAAAATAGATAAAATCCCTTCATAAATACACAGAGAAGAACGATAAAGCGGGCGGATTTAAGAGCTGATGTGTTCTGGTTGTCACTGTAGAGCCTTGGCTATCGCTGCTGCCAGGTGTTCAGCTGTTGGCTTTTCTGCGGTTGCACTAACACAGAGACCTTCTGCAGCCATAGCTTCCTGTGTAGTTGGTCCTATGGCAGCAAACTGGAAACAAAGACAATGATTTCATTATTTCTTCTTCTTTCTCTTCTTCTTCTTTTAGTTTATTGGCGGGTGGCATCCTACTCTTAGATGCATTACCGCCACCTATACTATACTGGAGTGTGGGCCTGAGTGGAGAGAACAAAAAAAAAACTAAATTCTAAATACTAAGCCCGTTTTCCTTAGATAACTTATCAAATATTTCCAAGGTTTCCCTTTTAGAATGGATGGTATCTGAAATTCATCAGTGCCTGCTTTGATTTCATTATTTATTCCTGTCATTTATAATAGTCTGTGTGTGACTGTGAGGCTGTACCTTTATTGTAGTCAGTTGTTCGCCTGACAGCCTCTGCACCACTTCCAGACAAAACTTTACTCCTGATGGACTAAAGAAAGCAATGCTTGCTGGGATGCCCTGAAAATACACAGAAAAAAATAACTACTAAATTAAGAAAAATAATACTAATAAATTTAGTGTGGTTTTTACCTGCTCTGTGAAATAGTTCTTTAGATTTTTCTCTAGATCAGGATGCTCAGCTGTTTGATAGACAGTCAGTGTCTCTAGGGGCACTCCTGGAAACAAAGAAACAGATCCCCACAGTGATAAAGGTAGCGCAATTATTATTTTATAATTAGTGTAACCCCTGAGGGACTTTTATCACCTTGACTTTTAATTGTAAAGCACTAAGGGGGAAATGCTTACCATTTTCCCTTAAAGCCGTGGGCAAGACTTCCCTTTTGATTGAGCCACAGGGGAAAAAAAGTGGTGGAATATTTGTGTCCTCTCCTGTGACAGGAATTAAGAGTGAGGTCACATTAGTTATCAGAATTATCATACATTTTCAATTAAATTAAACTGTGAAGAATGTAAGAATGTAAAATGACATCTTACGTTCAATAATAACTTGTGAGAGGACTTCTGCTGTCCCTGTGTCCTCTCCCACAGGGTTCAGACCCAGATTTTGTACTGTACACGATAAATCACAAAAAAAGGACTTGGATTAATAATTTAGCTCCTTGCAGGGCTATGAGTTAAATTAGTTTCAACTAATTCAATTAAAACAAGATGATTGTGCTAGCTTTGTAACATTGAATTCTTCCACCTAAGGCCAAAAACATATCAATCACCCCTTATAAACAGGAAGCTTATACAAACACTGACAATAAAAGAGACCAGCTGTTAAACACACACACAGAAAGGTGCTGCACCTGCTTGTTTTAAACCAAATACATTCAGTGTGCGTCACAACAAACTGTCACTTGTGTACAACAAAAAGCTGAAGGTAGGATAATTACTTCACACACCTCTGAGAGCACCAGGTGCCGGACACACTCTGCTACAATTAGCAATGTTATAAAGAGCACAATGCTTATGTAGGAAATGTGTAAAGTAACTTGTGATATAACATTAACTCACCTAATGCAGCAGTTGCTTTTCCAACCACATAGACGGACTTTGCGTTCCATTTGTCTTTCACTGATTTGTGCCATTCTGAATGAATAAAAATTATGTGTTTTATAAAACAGGACATACTCAGAAGTTAAGAAATGCACTGCATAGACCTGATAATACCTAAAAAAAAACAAATTTGATTGAGTTCATGTGATCAATACAATACAACAGCTGCTTGAAATTCCTCTTTTCTCACCTTCCCTTCTTTCTTCTGCTTCTAAACACATCTTCACAGCCTCCACTGCTCTTGGACTGGTAAATATAAGACCACTATGTTTCTCTGGTTGGAAAAGCTGAAGGAGACATACATGCAGAAAAGTGAGGAATCAATATGCACATGAATGAAACAAATACTAATTCAATACAGCAATAACTGTACTTACCTTATCTGACAAGGTATTTAATGAGACAAACTTAAAAGACAGCACAGGAATTAGTGTTGCTTTGTGTCCATGTGATGAAAGCTCCTGTGGAATCAGAAAAACATGGTTTAGTATAAATATATATTTTCACATACTTTTAGGGATTTAGAAAACTGTATTTACCTTTATGTAAGGGTCTGGTCCAGACTCTCCGTCTCTTGGCTCTTTGAGAAGCAGTACATGCATCTTGGAAATGCGTTTAAAACACTGGAACAACAGAATAACCCGGGTTGAATTATGAATGCTGTTAAAAATGAGAATTACTAACAGTGAGGTCAGTGTGTGGGTGTGAAGGCATATAAGCTAAGCTACACCCTTTAACTGTCACATGCAACCTGCTGATAGCAATACTGTTGAGTCACATTTACTGGACTGCATGAACAACACAACGCCTGTTTAAACTGGATGTATGTAGCTTGCTAACCCTGTCTAATGTCTTTTAACGTAACTGTGTTATTGTTTACATTAGCAACAATTTAGTGTTTTATATTAGCAGAGCACATTAGCAAGAGTTATCGCTCCGTTAATACAATGAGCGTGCAATGCTGGCTATTCTAAGCAATTTCGTTGTTTAGCAAGTGGACAACAATGTTTAAAGTATTTAAAAAGAAGGTGAAAATGGACAACATATTGTACAAAATCAATGTACCTTGAGGAGTTCATGCAGGCGATTTCATCAACAGTCAGGAAGAAGGACAGAGTACTGACTACCCACCAGTAATGTAACAGTATCTAGAATTATAGCCATTAATGACTAATTTTAAATATAACGACCGCAATATTATTTTTTTATTATTTTAAAAAAGCCAACTCTATAACAAAAGTATATAGTTTAGGAGTAGTTTAAATACGCGCTACCCCCGTCATGAATCGTGGTTTATCCCAGTATACATAATAGAAACTGGCCGACATTGCGGCTCCGTAGGTTTCTGCAGGAAAGTGGCAAACTGGGTCCATTCGGAGCCGTAATGGCGGACTCAGGGTTTTAGCTTCTTTCCGGTTTGTGGCTGAACTCTAACCTTTGCCCCGCCCCCTCGGTTGACACGCGTGAGTTTCGTGTTTGCAGCATGGCTTCTTCGGCTAAGAGGAGAGCGGTAGGTTTGGGCGAAAATCCCGAGGACAGTGACAACAGCTCAGAGGAAAGTCCGGATTCCGAGGAGGAAGACAGCGAGGCATCAGAGGAGGAAATCAACGAGGTAAAACAACACTCTGCTTTCGATATATGGGTCTTGCTAGGCTAGTTAGCAAGCGGGCTAACTCAGCTGTCAGCCGTGGTGATGCTAGCACATACACATGGATTACTACTTCTGCTAGGTCGGTGTGAAACAGTAACGTTACTACATAAAATACCACACGTAACGTTAGTTTGGTTTGTGAATGCAACTATAATTTTGCCTCACTCAGACGTTTTGTTGTTTGCTTTCTGTCTTGTGTGCCTTTAGGAGGTCGTTGTGGATTTTGAAGCCCACAATATATCACACAATGACTTCAACGGCATAAAGAAACTGCTCCAACAGGTCTGTTACAGTATTTGTGTTGTATTCATACTGTGTATTTACTACTGGGTGCTTTGTTAGTAATGCCACTTCTATCATGTTTGGACACAGCTGTTCTTGAAAGCTCACGTAAACACATCAGAGATGACAGACATCATCATCCAACAGAATCACATCGGAAGTGTCATTAAGGTGAGTTAAACTAACTAAACTTTATTCAGACACAGCAGTAACAGAGAGCCAGGCCAGTACGTTTACAATAGTGAATGAATGATCAGGGTGTCCATTCATTCAGATGCTGTATAATAACTAAAAGTAGTGCATGTTGGAAAGGTGATTAATCTGTTTCTTCTGTTAATCCAGCAAGCTGAGGTACCAGAGGACAGTGATGATGACGACCCAGATGAAGTGTTTGGCTTCATCACGATGCTCAACCTCACAGAGAGAAAGGTAGACAGACAAAAAGTCCTAGTCTGATTCTTATTGGCTGTGGAGTGGTAGAAACAAACATCCACCTTTTTGATGCTGCAGGGTGTTCAGTGCGTGGAGGAGGTGAAGGAGCTGATCGTGGATCAGTGTGAGAAGAACGCTGGCCATAGTGTCACAGAGCAGCTGGAGCAAATCTTCAATGACACAAGCAAGCCTGTGGGTCTGCTGATGAGCGAGCGCTTCATCAACGTACCTCCACAGATCGCCCTTCCACTGCACAAGCAGCTCCAGTGAGTCCTACTTCTTTTGGTTGTTATTGATTAAATGTAGCATGCAGGAAAATAATTAAATGTAATATTGTCCTCCAGGGAGGAAATAGGTGAGGCTCAGAGGACAAATAAGCCCAGTGGGAGGTGTCACTACTGCCTGATAATCAGCAAGACCTGCAAAGAGGCAACCAAGAGCATCCCAGCCAGAGGAGGAACACCCAAAGAGGAATACATGTTTGTTAATGCAGAAGAGGAATTCTTTTACGAGGTAAATCTCAGAGACCCTAAATAAATGTTTAATAATGGACTTGCTTCCTTCTCATACAAAACATAAGTTATTTAGAACTTCAAATGTATTTACAACTTAAGATGTAATGCTTTGTATCCCTGTCTGCGTTTTTGTTGCAGCAAGCCATCCTGAAATTCCATTACTCAGTGCAGGATGAGGCAGACTCCTGTTTGAGCGGCAGGTGGTCATTCGACGACGTCCCCATGAAACCTTTCAGGACAGTGATGCTGATACCCGCAGACAGAATGCCAGTCATCATGGACAAACTCAAAGAATACCTGACTGTGTGAACATCGCAATAAACCGAGACACACTGAAGGCTTAAAGCTTGAAATACAGTTTTTACACATGTCTGGTGCACTCACCAGGGCCAGGGTTAGCTGGTTGCAGTCTGCAACGTCACCACTAGATGCCACCAAAGTCCTACACACTGATCTGTAAAGACGCATTGTAGAAGAAGTAGCTTCATATTAATACACAATGGTTGTAACATGTCAGTGTGAATAGAAACATACAACTCCAATCCTTTTATTTTTTACAGAAGCTTTTATAGTAAAAATGTGATGATGGAAACACACTAGGTGAGTCAAGGATGTTTCTTTACATACATTATAGACATAGAAGGAAATGGTCATATTTTCTGTAGATTTCCTGCAAGTGATTGTTAATAAATTATACATCATCATACATTATCTTTTACACTCAAAATCCTACAGAGCTTTGTATAAGAAAGTGAAAAACGACCCTTTAAATGCAGAGATATCAATACAGCTATACAACTGCTAAAACATGTTGAGATTTTGTCTTCTGAAAACGATATCCATGTAATAAATTATTCT